>NC_133618.1:499509085-499752997 GCF_048593235.1 Sminthopsis crassicaudata | reverse complement strand
TCTGTCTCTGTTTCTGTCTCTTTGTGTGTGTCTCTGTCTCTCCTCTCTGTCTCTCCTCTCTGTCTCTCTCTCTCTCTCTCTCTCTCTCTCTCTCTCTCTCTCTCTCTCTCTGTCTCTCTCTCTGTCTCTGTCTGTCTCTCTCTCTGTCTCTCTCTGTCTCTGTCTCTCTCTTTCTCCTCTCTCTGTCTCCCTCCTTCCCTTCCTCCGTCCTTTTCTCCCTCCCTTTTTCTCTCTCTCTGACTCTCTCTCTCTCTCTGTCTCTGTCTCCTCTCTCTGAATCTCTCTCTCTCTTTCTCTCTCTTTCTCTCCTTCCTCCCCCACCTCTCTCTCTCTCCCCCCACCCCCTCTGCATGTATCTCTACTCCATCTCTGCCTATAGTCGCCTCTCCCTCTGTACACATCCCCACTCCAGCCCCTCTACACAAGCCTGTAAGGAATATAGCTCAGATTCTGCAGCCCAACCCTATCTGTTTCCTTGTTTGGCTGCACCAGGGCTGTGGGTGCTTAAGGAAACTGCTGGGGTGAGAAATAGAAGAGGAGAGGCACCGAGTTACAGGAACAGAGACCAATTTCACATCCTACTCAGTGGAATTGCTCAACACAGAGTATCAGGCAGAAGTTGTTCCCCGGCCTACTGGCCGGCCCTACCACCCACAGCCTCTCTCCGCATTGCACACATTCCAAGCAAACCTCGAAGCACAGCAGCCCCGGAAAGGGGGAACTGCAGCAGACAGCAGTACCAAGGCCAACGGAGCCAGAAATATTTAACCCTTTCCCTACAGCAGTTCTCTGTGAATCTACTTTCTGCTTTTGGAAACTGGGCTGCACTCCCTGCCCTTTCTTAATCAGATGTCCACAGAACATCGCTCCAGATGGAATAGGACACTGCCAAGCAGAGAGAGAAAGGGAGCTGGGATTTTAGGCCCCTAAATTCTTTTTCGGGAATATCATTTCAACAAGCATGAATGCAGTGCTTACTATGTACAAAGCATTATGTTAGGTCCTAGAGATAAAAAGATGAAATTTAAAAACAGAGCTTATATTCTAATGAAGGGGATGCAACATTTAAATAGATATATAACCGATATGTTGCCAAGAGAAAAAATACTAAGGGAGGGGCAGAAAAGGCTTCTGGTAGAAGATGGCCTTTGGGTTGAGCTTTGAAAGAATTTGAGAATTCTGAGAAGCAGTAGTAAGGAAGGGGCTCATTACAGGGATGGAGTCAGGAGATGGGGTACTGTGTTGAAGGGAATAGTCACAGAGTAGTTGAGTTGAAATGGAGAATGAATAAAGGGTAGTACTATGTGTTCCTTTCCCATTCACTCACTGGATGAGATTAGGTAAATCATCTATAGTCCTTGAGTCTCTGTTTGCCAATTTGATCCAACATTTTCTGGATGTCTGCTAAGAATAAGGCATCAATGGCAGCAAATGCAATCCCCTGCTAGGGACATGAGGAAGAATGAACAAAATATGATCCCTGCCTTCTGGGAGCTTCTGATCTAGGCAGGGAGATAAAATATGGACAAACCTTTATCATACGAGATACTATGATAAGTGTCACAGAAGAGGTATGAAATGTTAGGGAAAATTTCCATCAGCAGTTTCTACTTCAGAATCATGGGGATGTTGCAACATCAGCTCTAGGCCTCTTTATGGTGGAGCTTGGTCCTTTAAGAGAAACAAGGAAGTAGTGTGCCTAGTTGTGCAAACAAAAGCAAAAAAAAAAAAAAAAAGACATTGTTTTAAATTCTTGCTCACAGGATGTTCATACTCATGTTTCTAGTTTTAGTCTGTATAAGTCTCTATATATTTGGAATGGTAGCATTGAGCTCCTCCAATGCGCTCTCTTGTATTTACTAGGTACACATATTCCTGTGTCAGAATAAGGTAGAGTTTCCCCTAACTAGGCCATAAGCTGTCCAAGGTTAGTGAACAAGAATCTCATAAGAGCTTCCTTTCTACCTAACCCCTCCTCCCAGCTAGATTGCTGAAGTCAGAAAGAAGTTTCAAATGAGTTCAAATCCAGTTTCAGACATTTACTAACTGTGTGACCCTGGGCAAATCACTTAATCACTGTCTGCCTCAGTTTCCTCAACTATGAAATAGAGGTAACAACAGCACCTACCTCCCAGAGTTCTGTGAGGATCAAATGAGACATTTATAAACTACTTAGCTCAGGATCTGACATAGAGTAGGCTCTTAATAAACACTTGTTTTGTTTCTTTCTGTTCTTCCTTCCCTTTCCCCATCCAAGGCTCTGTGGTTGATCATCAGAATGTCAGAGCTGGGAGGGATTTTAGACATCATCTCATCTGACCTATTCATTGAAAGGATGAGAAAGTAGAAGCCCATATAATAACTGACATTTATGGAGCACCTTAAAATTTGCAAAGTGCTCCACATTTATGATCTAGTTTGCGCCTGACAACAACTCTGTGACACGGGGATTACAGACATCATGAACCTCATTTGTAGATGAGGAAACTAGGACTCAGAGCAGCTCTGGTTTGCTCATGGTCAGAGAAATGGTAAGTTTCAGATGAGAATTCAGGTCTTCCTGATGCCCAAATTAGCACATTATTCACTATGCCAAGATGCTACAGAGATGAATCTGCTTAGTCAGTATCACACAGTGATCTGAAGCTATCAACTGATTATCAGTTCTTGTTCACTAGACACAAAAGTAACTGCAGGTATGAATTCCAAATGCTACCACCAGGAATCCTGTACGGAGGACTGTAGCTGAGAATGGGGACAATTTGTGTGATGGGAAAACAAGGTGATCCTACTTAAATAGGTGCCATTTTCACTGATATTGACAGAAAGTTGATGACTTAGGCTTCTCATCTCTGCCTAATTCCTGTAGCCTAGAAATACCAAGGTCAAAAAGGAATGAGATCTAAACCCATTTATTCATTCAATTCCTCTCTCTGACCACAATTTCCTGGTCTTCTTAGTCTCCTACTACCTCACTCTTCTGTTGCTGTTTGTTACTCTTATTATAATCTTTGGCTCCTCAATTTCTCCTTATTCTCCTGGTCTAACAAGTCTGTTCTTACTTCACTTTGTCAGTCAATAAACATTTATTAAGTTCCTACTATGTGCTAGACACTGTGCTAAACATGGGTGATACAAAAAAAAAAAAAAAAAAAGACAGTCCCTGCTCTTGAGGAGCAGAGTCTTAACGGGGAAAAACATGTAAACAATTCTGTATGAACAATCCATATACAGAATAAATAGGGAATAATAAACAGAGGAAAAGCACTAGAATAAAGGAGGTTTAAAAACAACTTCCTATAGAAGTTAATATTTTATTTGGGACTTGAAGGAAGCCAGGGAAACTGGGAGATGGAGATGAGGAGGGAGAGTGTTCCGGACATGGGGAACAGCAAGAAAGAAAATGTTTAGAGTCCAAAGATGGAATGTCTTGTTCTAACAATAAGGTCATTGTCACCTAGATCACGGAGTACATAGCAGGGTATAAGGTATAAGAAGACAAGAAAGGATGAAAGGCTGTGAAAGGTTATGAAAGGCCTGAATACCAAACAGAAGATTTTATATTTGAGCCAATGGAATTTATTGAGAAAGGGGGTGACATAGTCAGACTTATATTTTAAGAGAATCACTTTGATAAGTAAGTGAAGAATGGACAAGAGTAGGGAGAGACTTTGCGGCAGGCAGACTCACTAGTAGCTATTGCAATAGTCTAAGTATGAGATGATGAGGGGTCTGTAATAGAGTGGTGACAGTATCAGAGAAGAAAATGATACATATTCAAGAGGTTCTGTGAAGGCAAAATCATGAGAGAGAGTGGGGAGTCAAAGTTGACCCCCAAGTTGCAAGCCTAGAAGAAGGGGAGAATACTTCTTGAGTAATAGGGGAGTTAGAAAGAAGGGAGAGTTTGTGAGAAAAAGATAGTGAGAAGGGCAGCTAGATGGCAGAGCACTGGACCTGGAGTCAGAAGGACTTGAATTCAAATCCAGCTATGTTAACACTATCTATGTGACTCTGAGCAAGTCACTTAATCCCCATTGCCTCATCAAAAAAAAAAAAAAAAAAAAAAAGTGAGTTCAATTTTGGACATATTGAGTTTAAGATTTCTTTGGGACATCTAACTCAGGACCTTCAAAAGGTAGATAAAAATATGAAGCTGGAAGGATTGAGAGGACTGGATAAGTAGATATGAGAATTATCTTCTCAGAGGTGAAAATTGAGTCCCTGTGAGCTGGTGAGTTTGCCAAGTGAAACAGAGGAAGAAGAGAAGAAGGCCCAGGAGAGATCTTTGTCTGCTAAAATAAAGGAAAGTTTCATAGAGAGAATGAGATTTAAGCTGAGTTTTGAAGAATGTATAGGACTTAAAGGAATGGGAGGTGGTTCCAGATTGGGGAATGTCATGAACAAATGATCATTCAAGACATCCTTGACTTGATCTTAGGATATGTTTTAAAGATAGTGCCAGTTTAGTCCAAAGCTGATTAGCAAGCATAACCGGAATGACTATCCATGGGTATAAGAAGGAGTGGTTGGATAAGTAGGAGGAGTATCCCAAGAGAGCAGTCACACAAAAACCTAGAGAGAAGAGAATATTAAGAAGAAGAATTGAGCCTTGATGGATTGTTGTTTTTGTCCTTTGTTCTCGAAGATGACCCATGATATCAGGGAGGTGATGCCATGACATGCAAGTGAATTGGATTTATGTGAAGGAGAACTTTACCTTGATGAAATCTGAGGATTCTCAGAGGCAGGAGTGAGAAGAGGGTGCCTTCCAGGCATGCGGAATAGTGTGTTTGCAAAGCACAGAGGTGGGAGTTGGGATACTGAGGAGAAGGAAATAGCCATAGGCTAGCTGGGATGGACTGCTCTCTGATCTCTGCTCTTGTGCTTCTCTAACACCTCCTTCATGCTTGGAATAGCCTCCCATCCCATCTCCTCTACAAATAATTAACTAACTCCACCCCCACTGTCTATCTTCAGGTAACAACAAACATCCCCTCATCAAATTCCCCATAACCCTTTGAACTTATTTCATTCATCTTTATATCAGTTATATTGATTTAGAGCTGGAAGATGCCTTAGAAATCATCATTAAGTCCAATCTATTTGTTTTGCAGAGGAGAACACTGAGGTCCAAAAATATTGAATTGTTTGCTCAGTGATACAGCTAATATGTCCAAGTCAGGATTTGAACTTGTTTAGTGTACTTTGAACTCTACCCTGAAGTCCTCCAGATCTGATGGGTGAACTTTCATCTTATCTCACCAGAAACCAAACTCCATGCCATTTCCCAGTCATCTTCTCACCATGTTGTCAAACTCAAGTCGTGATCCTCATCTCCCACCCATTGTAACCCTGGTCTTGGTCCCTGGTTCCTCTAGCTCTAATAAATTAGTTTTCACTTTATCTTGCCAGGAATCAGGTCTCTCTACCAGTTCCCAGCTATCATCACAATATGGTGCCTCTATATCCCTCTGACAGCCCCTCCTAGTTCCCTATTTTGTGCTGTCTTCCCCCTTTAGAATATAAGCTTCTTACGGGCAGAGACTTTTGTTTGCCAGTATTTATAGCCTCAGTGTTCAGCACATTGCTTTGCATATAGTAAGCACTTATTCAACTCTTTTACTAATTAGCTGTCCCCACTATGCTATGCTACCCTCCTCAAAAACTCTCTCACTAGAATAAAGAGGAACCTCCCTAGAATTTGAGGAAAGTCATTTGGGATAAATAAGAAAGTTATAGCTCTATATAGACCTGTTAACAAACTATGTGATTCCTTTCCTCCAGAGATAGTTCAGGTAAAAACTTTGAACAATAACGAGAAGGTTTTAGTGAAACTCTAGGATGACAAGAAATATCACAAGTTATGAAGGGAAACTGAAAATGGTCAGGACACATTCCCTACTTACTGAATTTGGCATCATGGATCTCTAATCATTTCTTTTCAATGTTTTTGTGAGGCTAGTTCAGGGTTTTTCCCCCACTAAAGTATTCCTTCTCTCCAGACAGAAACATCAGCAAAAACCAAAGATGTCATGTTCAAAGAATCATGAAATGTTGGAACAAGAAGAGACTTTAGAGAGCATCTATCCAACCCTTTCATTTTACAGAAGAGATAATTAAAGCACAGACTTGTCCAAGGTCACGTAACTAGTGAATAAAAAGAACAAGGATGGGGCAGCCAGGCAGAGCAGTGGATAGAGCACTAGCCCTGAAGTCAGGAGGACCTGAGTTCAAATGTGACTTAGACACTTAACACTTCCTAGCTGTGTGACCCTGGGCAAGTCACTTAACCCCAATTTCCTCAGCAGAAATAATAATAATAATAGAATGAGGACTATACTCCAGATCTTCTAACTCCAAGTAATAGTTTTCCATAGGTTCTACATAACAGAAATTATTGTTCTACTTTAGTAGAGGGCAGGTGCACAAACTTACATTTCTTCATATCCCCACACCACCACTATCCATTGTTAGTACTCAAGTGATTCACTTTTATTGGTTTCTTCATTTATAAAATGAGGAGGTTGAATTTGATCTCTCAAATCCCTTTGTGTTCAAGCAACCTGTGGTTTTGACAGCCTTGATCTTTGCTCATATTACCTTCCCTACCTTGAGTAGGGAAACCTTGAACTAGCCTCACAAAAACATTATGGGACATTGGGTAGAGTTGGAGAAAGAAATAAATGAAATAAAGTGAGAGAAAGTGAACATGAGAATTGCTACACTGTTAGATTCGCTATCCACCTAGAGAAGGTCATAGTTTGGCCCTGACATTCTGGGATTCTATAATGTGTTTGTTGAATTGAATACCTTTATACCTTGGGCAGTGGAGACAGGGATTCATTTGGCCAGTGTAGGGACAGCCTCCTTCCCACCCCCACAACCTCCACTACCAAGTTCTGACTTGCTTATTGTGGCCTCCAGGGGAAAATGCTAGGTTAAGTGTCCTCTGTTGAAAATCTTGTTCAGACATGAAGAGGTTTGAGGGGGTCTCTCTCCCTGCCTCTACATGCTCCTGGCAATTAACATGGGTGAGAGATGGTGGAGTGTCACTCTAGCCCTCATAGACATTACTTCTAAAATAGAAGGGAGAAAGGATCCCAGCTCTATTTCCTGAGATCAAATCAGAGTTCATTCTTGGCAAATTAATTCAAATTCGTCCAAGGCAGCATCATAAGCAGAATTCCCATTTCCTCCAGAAAGTCCTCTCTGACTAATCTGAAAAGAGGTGATCACCCCCAAATATCAAACTAACAACTTTCCTTAATCTCTCTGAATTGCTATCATGAGATTTAGCCTATAAATTAAAAGGCAGACATCATATGTATACAAGAAGTATCCTTCATCACTGTCAATAGTAAACTCATTTTGTGAGTTTGATATAAGTACTGATTTCAATTAAATTCTATTTATGAAAATTTGTTCTACCCTTTATAAAGCAAGAAACAAATTTAGTATATATTCCCTGAGATTCATAAGCTGAAAAAACTTAGTGTCATAGATTTAGAACCAGGAGGGACCTTAGAGGTCATTTAGTCCCTCATTTTATAATTGAGAAAACTGAGGCCCAGAAATATGAAATGCCCTGCCCAAAGTTATACAAGTAGTTAACCTGGCTTCAAAAAAAAAAGCCTCAGACTCCAAATCCAATGCTTTCCCCACCACTCTGTCCTTCAATACTGGGGAAGAGGCAAGATGGAAATAGAAGGACTCTTCAACCTCTACCAATAGTCAGCAGTTTTCCTTTGAACCTTTAAGCTACTATACCACACATGAAAGAAACTCCAAATTATTCCTATAATTAATAATTAGAGAATGGTATTGAATGGTACATAGATAGCTGGTTTCCAGGAAAACCAAGGTCAGTATCTGTCTCTGCCACATGCTGATCATATGACCCCAGGAAAATCACTTAACTTTTCATCATTCTCGATTCCAGATTTTCAAAATGTGCTCCAGGGACTCCCCAAGGATCCAAAGTCAACATGGCTTTCATAATAACTAAAGAACTTCAATTTCTAATACCATACATATATATATGTATATACATGTACATACACACATAAATTATTATTGCTGTGAGTTGTTTCAGTAGTGTCCAATTCTTCAGGACACCATCTAGGATTTTCTTGGCAAAGATACTGAAGTAGTTTGCCTTTTCCTTCTCCAGCAACTTTTATAGATGAGGAAATTGAAGCAAATAGGGTTAAGTGACCTGTTCAGTGTCACACAGCTAATAAATATCTGAAAGCAGATTTGAACTCCGGAAAATGAATCTTCCTGACTCCAGGCCCTACACTCTATGCACTGCTCCACTTAGTTACTTAGTACATATATATATTTGAATATAGATATATATGTATATGTGGGATTATATATATATATATATATCTCACATAAAAAGATTTTTATGGTATCCTCAATAATTTTATAATATTTTTATTTTTCCCCAGTTACATTAAAAACAATGTTTTTTTACATTTGTTTTAAAAACTTTGAGTTCCAGATTCTCTCTCTTAAACCCATACCCATTCCCCATTAAGAAAGCACATGGGAAGTTATGCCAAACATTTCCATAAAAATAATGTTGTGAAAGAAAACATAAATCTCCCCCCACCTAGGAAAAAAAAAAACCTTGTAGAAAAATGAAAGTGAGAGAAACAGAGAGAATGCTTCAATTTGTATTCAGATGCAATCAGTTCTTTCTCTGGGCATGGATTTTTCATGTTAAGTCCTTCAGAGTAGTCATGGTTCAATGTATTGCTGAGAATAGCAAAGTCATTCACAGCTGATCATCCTACAACATTGCTATTATTTTTGTAATACATTTCACCTTGTTTGAGTTCATGGAGGATTTTTCAGGGTTTTCTGAGAGCATCTTGCTCATCATTTCCCATAGAAGAGTAATATTCTATCATAATCACATACCACAATTTATTCAGCCATTTCCCAGTTAATGGACATCCCCGCAGTTTCTAATTTTTTGCCCTGAGAGTTGATATAAATATTTTTGTCTATATAGGTTCTTTTCCTATTTAAAAAAATCTGTTTTGGGATTCATGCCTAGTAGGGATATGCATGGTTTTATAGTTTTGGGGGTATAATTCCTATATTTTGATCATTTATCAACTGAGGATGGCTCCCATTTTTTATAAATTTGACTCAGCTCCCTATGTATTCCTTCAATAATTCTTAAAAGTACAAAGGGATAGGGAGGCCAAAAAGTTTGAGAACCACTATTCTTAGTAACTCTCCAAGACTATTTGATTGTATGTTGCTAAGAAAGTGTTTTATAGATGTGTTTTGACTTTACTTCAAAATCATTTCTAGGGGGAAAAAATTCATTCTCCTGACTGAACACTCCCTTTTGATTAAAAAAAAAAAAAAAGCCTTATCAAATAAAAACATATAATACAATGGCTACATCTAATAGTGTATAAAATAATCTGTCTTCCCACCTTTCTATCTTAAGTAGGAAGAGATTTTTTCATCAGCTATTCTCCAGAGTCTTCAATACTTTTTAAAAATTATTCAAAATTTAATTTTCTTTTTGCAGTTTTTCATCATATAGTCGTATATATGTATATGGTTCTTTTAGCTCTGGTCATGTTACTCTGCTTCAGTTCATACAAATCATCCCACGTTTCTCTGAATTTCTTATTTCTTACTATATAATGATAGGTACATCTCTATGCCATAGGCTTATTTTGTTTTGTTCTTAGTCGTTTCCCAAATTTTCCATAGATATCCTCTTTATTGGCAGTTCTTTTTTACAATAAAGAGTGCTAGTATAAATTGTTTGACATATACTGTATCTTTGTTACTATCTTTGGGTAAATGTCCAATAGTGGCTAAAGGCAACATTTTCAGAGGATGTCTGCTCCATACAGTAACATATGCTTGCATTTTGAAGATAGATATTTTCAGATTTATAGGTTTATATAGTGCAAAGAGAATTTGTAAACTAGAATGTATGGGTATTTTTATTTATCTATGACATTCATGGTGTCCAAAAAGTCTAAGTATAATCTTAAGCTTTAAAAGTTTAATATTGAATTCAACTATAGTACCTTGAATCTGACCTATTTAAATAACTGTCTACTCAAAAAAAATAGAAATTGATAAAAGTAAAAACATATATTCAGATATTTTCTTAAAGAAACATAATCAGTGCAAATCAGCTACTTCAAGGAAAAGGTTAAAAAAAAAAAGAACCTTTCTGCCACCACATGTCTGAGCTCTATGAAGCAGAGAGACACAATATTAGTACAGAGTAAAAATTTACTTGAAAAACATTAAAAATGAAAATAAAAGGTTACCAGCAATATGACCTTATAAGACAATTTAAAAAAAAGTTGCTGAAATAATAATCCTGCAAAGAGCATGGCATAAGATTCAGATCATTTCACCATCAACTCTTTTTCAACATTTTATGAGATAATATCATTAGTACTCTATATTTTTCCTAAAAGTAATTTAGATGAAACTGACAAGAGGACAACAAATAGATATGAAATGGAACAGATCAACTGGTATAGATATTCCATCTCTTTTTGTCACCTACAAAAGTGGAACTACCTCTATAATCTCAATACCTAATATACTATTAGAAGTAATTGCAATGTTACTTAAGAAAATTAAGTCAAGAAAAGCAGATAAATGTGATCCAATGCATCCAATATGCCTTCATGCTACAAAGGATCAGTTTTCATGACATCTCGAAAAAGGGAAGATTCCAACATAATCTACTCTTACTTTTTTTAAGTGAATGAAAAAATGTCCATACCAGTCCTACATTGAAAATGTAGAGAATATAAAGTCTCACTTTATCTATTATTTGTCAATTACCTCCAAAATTAAGAGATAGAATTTTTAAACATTTGACTCAGTAGAACAAAATACACCTTAGATAAAATGCTTTTCACACATGTTAGAGATACAAAAGATTCTATTAGAGATAGGACTATAAAGATAACTTTTAACAATTCTATTAGTATCCTCTTGATTCAACAATTTTATTGATATTCTCTTGGTTATGTATAAGTATATAAACATATATATATACATATATATAATTGGATAATTAAAAACCAGCTATAATTGTTCTTCCTCTTCTAAAAGGTCTCATGACCTATTTGACTCATGTAAAACAGAGTGCTTTCACAACTTTCCTGATTTATAAACCAGCAGAAGTCATCAATTATTACACAGAATAATGAGTGGGAAATTGTAGTAACACACTTATGGGACCTGGGCTCTAATCCTAGTTCTACCATTTACTATTTATGTGACTTTGACCAAGTCATTTTTTCTTTCTTTAGCCTAATTTCTTCCTTTATATTTGAACTCTAAATCCATGAATTTAAAATGAAGAAAGACATGAACAAAGATACACATGTTTGCCAAATATGCTTACGAGTCATTCAGGATGTTCTACAAAAAGTCCAAGGGGATTCCTTTGTAAGCAAAGATAACATTGTGCTTTATTACACAACAAGCCTCAGAAAACTCTTTAGGACCTCTTCAATACTCAAAATACTCAAAAGAGATCAGCCTAACCACCCACATTCAGAAAAAACAAAGTAGACCAAAAACATTTCTTGTCCAAACTAGAAAAATGCAGTGTTGTCAATCATCTTAAGGTAATTGTTGTATCCAAAGTCTACCTTTTTAACACTAATGTTCTGCTAGTAATGACATGCTAATAAGTCATGATGATATCATGATCTTATTTTGATTACATATATTTTAAAATTTTTGCACAAACAAAACCACTGCAGCTAAAATTAGAGAGGAAGGAGATAGCTGAGAGAGATCTTCACTGTTAAAGATCTCCTTTCCAAGATAAATAAGAAATTTATTCAAATTAATAAAAAGAGCCATTTCCCAAACTATAAATAGTCAAAGAATAGTCAAAGAAGTCCTTTTCAAAAGAAGAGGACCAAGTTATTCTTAGACATGTGAAAAAATGGTCCAAATCACCAATAATTAGAGAAATATTAACTAAAGGCAACTTTGAGACTCTATATCATACCCATAAAATTGGCAAAGTTGACAAAAATGGAAAAATGCCAAATGTTGGAGGGATTATGGGAAAACAGGAAGCTGATGTGCTTTTGGTAGAATTGTGAATCTTTTTAGCCATTCCAGAAAAGCAGTTTGGAACTAATCCCAAGAAGTTACTAAACTGTGCATACATTTTGTCCCAGCCATTGCAATATGAGAGCTATATCCCTAGTCATAGAGATCATAGAAAGAAGAAAAGGACCTATATGTATAAAAATATTTATGACAGTTTTGGGAGGAAATGGCTAAATAAATTTTGATACATGGATGTAGTGGAATACTATTGTCTGAAGAATTAATAAAAGGTCCAAAACAATTCCAATAGACATTGGACAGAAAATGCTATGTGCATCTAGAAAAAGATCTAAAGACACTGAATGTAAATCAACACATGCTGTATTAATTTCTTTTTATTGTTTTTATCTTTCCCATGTTTTTTCTCTTTTGCTCTGATTTTTCTCTCCCAATATGATTTGTAAAGCATTAAAAATAAACTCACCACAATAAAAAAAATTTAAATAAATAAAAAAGAATTAATAAAAGGAATAGTTTCCAAAAAAACCTGGAAAAACCTATATGAATTAATGGAGAAGTGAGAAATAAAATAATTCATATAACATGGCAAAGACAACAATTTTGAAAGACTTAAGAATTCTGATTAAGGCAATGACCAACCACAATTCCAGAAGACTTGTGGTTTATGCTATCCACTACCTGAAAGAGAAGTGATATATTCAGGATGCAGAACATGCATGAGAGAGAAAGAGAGACAGAGAGAGACAAAGAGACAGAGACAAGACGAGAGACAGACAGCGAGAGAGAGACAGAAACACAGAGACAGACACAGAAACACATAGAGAGGCAGAAAGAGATAGACAGATTCACAGAGAAAGAGTCAGACAGAGACAGACAGAGAAAGAGAAAGAGAGAAAGACACAGAGACAGAAAAAGAGAGAAAGACAAAGACAGAGAGCCAGAGAGAGGCAGGGACAGTAACATAAAGTTACATAGAGATAGATATATTTTTTTACATGGCCAATGAAGGAATTTGTTTTGTTTGACTGCACTTTTGTGAGAAGGGTTTTGTTTTTCTCTTTTTAATAGGAGGGGGATTTATAAGAAGGAGGAAAATCAAATTTTTTCATTGAAAAATATATTAAATTTGAAAAATATGAAAAATATCATAATCTTAGAATTGGCATTTCAGGTGACTCAAAGATCCATGTAAATATGTATGGTATTAGCAGGTTGTAATATATTATTAATGATGACTTGTAGATAAAAGACATCATCCCAGACCTCTATCAAAGACACAGGAACAAAACAAAACAAAATAAATAAATAAATAAAATAAGCCAGACATGCAGTCCTAAGTGAGAAACTGTAGTTGGGTGATGACCTGCACTGGTGGAAGGATTTTACACTGATGAAGTCACAGTTTCATCAAAGTAAAATATCAGCTACAATCCCACAGATGTAATTTCTCACAGGATCTAGAGATAGAGGACACCTCAGCAATTAACTTATTAATCTCTTCACCTTATAGATAAAGAAACTAAAATCAAGGCAGATTAGATGAGTTTTCCAAAGCTAAATAGATAATAACTAGAAGATTTGAATCCAGGTCTCATAACTCCAAAGCCAAATTTTTTTTTTTTAATGACACTATGCTGCCTCCATTGGTCTACAGTTAATGCAAAGTAAAAAGATCAGGAAAAAGAAAAAGTAAGGCTCATTGACTTCTTTCCAATTTTCCTCCTGACCTAGCTATTCTGACTCCTGAATTATCTCAGTTGCGTTTCCTCAGGCTACTCTCTCTCTACTTGGTGCCTGAGCTTCCCAAATCTATGTCACTAGTCTTGGTCCTTCAGAGTCAATCAATCAATCAATCAATCAACAAGCATTTATTAAACATCTACTCTGTGAAGACCCATGAGCGTGTTACCCACCTCCTGACAGGGTGAAGATTGAGACATTTTGGGGACATAGCTAATGCATAAATTAGTTTCGCTTGAGTATGCATATTTATTACAGGGAATTGGATTGTTTTATTTTTCAATGGTAAGGGGGAAGGTGTGAGGAAGAGAAAATAGATTTTCATTCACTGGGAAAGGAAATTATGTTTTTAAAGAATTTACTCTGTTCCAAACATTGTCCTAGGTACTAAAGATAAAAAATTACACACACACCCCAAATGTTAAGTCCTTATCCTCAAGGGATAAAAACATATACATGTATCAAGATATGATATGACAAAATAATACATATACATAGCAATAGAACATATACAAAGTAAATACAAGCTAATTTGTGGGAGAAGGAGGCATTCACAACCAGGAGAAATCAGGAAAGGCAGAACTTAAAGTAAGCTTTGAATGAGTCTAGGGATTCTTTGAGGCAGAAGAGAGAAAGGAATGCATTCCAGGTATATGAGACAACCAGCATCGAGAGGAGTTCTGTCTATGATTTTCATTTTATGGATAAGTCCAGGACAACTATACTTCATTCCCCTCTCTCTGATTCTTCTGAACTTCACTACCATGACTCAGCTGGCTCTCACCCTAGAACATCCTTCCACCATCCCAACTTACCTGTTCCATTAATAAGTTTCTTCCAGGATAGACTGGGGGGGGGGAGAGGGAGAAGAGAGAGAAACAGAAATAGAGAGAAGGAATTTTTAAAAGATAAACCCAGGCCAACCATGTTTCATTGTCCTGTCTGTGTGCCAGATTTTGCCACCATGACTCCACAAGCACTGATCTCCCCACCACCATCTTTCATCTCTCTTTATGTGCTGTCTTCCTGCTTTAGAAAGTAAGCTCATTGAGGGCAGAGACTATTTTTCTTTTAGTTTGTCTTCCAACTCCAGTCTCCAGTTCTTAGCACCTGTCATAAAGTAAGCTCTTAATAAAAAACATATTGCCTCCCAAAGATGGGGCTTAAAGTGCGTATGAGGCAAGAAGACCAGGTTAACTGGTGTAAAGTTTATGGAGAGTAATAGGTAATAAGGCTGGAAAGATAAACCAGGTTTTGAAGGTTATGAAGGACTTTAAATAATGGGGAAGCATAAGCTCCTTCCTCTGGAACAGGGCAAGGACTAAATATGTGGGCATGGGGATGAGGTTGTAAAGAAATCTTGGTAACTACCAAGTATATCATATCACTAGCATCCTATTGGGCATCTCCATCTTTATGTCTCCACCAACATGTCCAAAGAAAACTTCATATCTTCTCCCTGAAACTTAATTTTTCTGGATATCCCTAATTCCATTGGAGCAACATAATCCTACCAGTCATCTCTGACTCTTCATTCTTCATTACCCCATATACACATTCAATAAGTATCAGGTCTTGTAATTCTTTCTCCGCATCTTGTCACTTCCATTCCCTTCTCTCTACTTATGTGGCTACACCCCTGGTTCAGACTCTCCATTGCCTCTCACTATTTGGTTTCCTTGCTTCCAGTTTGTCCCCCCCCTGCAAATCATCCATCCAACTGTCAAAGTGAAATTCCTGAAGCACAGATCTGTCTGCTCTCTGCTGCTCAAGAAACTTCATTGATTCCCTTTCAAATACAAATGTCTCCTTTGGCATTTAGAACCTTTTATGTCATGGTTCATGGCATTTTTCCAGAGGGATCTCACATTACTCCCTCTCATTCACTCTACAATTCAGCCATATTGGACTACTTGTTCCCCCATATTTATGAATATTAATTTTGTCTTTTCATCCTCTGCTTCTAAAATACCTAGATTGATTCAAAGGACAGCTAAAGAACCACCTCCTACAACAAGATCCCTCTGGTTGTTAGAGTTTCTCCTAACCACATCCCTCTATCAAAATTATTTTATTACATATGTATTTACTATAGATAGATAGATAGATATATGTATGTATGTATAAATTTATACAACTTGTCTCCCTAAAGTAGAATGAAAGATCCTTGAGAGAAGAGACTGCTTTTATAATATCTAACACAATGCCTGGCACATAGTAGGTTCTGAAAAAGTGATTATTGAATTTAATTGAGTTGCCACATGATGTTATAAACTCCCATCTCATTTGTCACCTTCAAATGAGGTCCTTTCATGTGACCTTTAGTGCTTCCCCAAATCCCTTCTTTACATGCTATATATTTCCAGATATGCTTGCTTGAAGGTGGTTTGTTTTTTGTTTCTTGGGTTTTTTTTTTTGTTTTGTTTTTGTTTTTGTTTTATAGCTGGTATCATCAAAGAACTTTTTTATATTCAAATGAAGTTTTAGAGAAATTTCTAAGCCTTCCAAGTCCCCTTCAGAGTGACATAGTAAAACCAAAAAATGAATTGGAAGTCAGAATACTAAGATTTCAGTCCTGTTTTTGACATCAAATCATTTTGTGATTATGGTCATCATAATCTTTCCATCTGTTAAATGAGACCATTGCACCAAATGATCCATAAGCACAGTGCCTGACACATAGTAGGTCTTAATAAATGCTTGCTGGTTGTTATTTATTTGACAAAAGCTGCAGAGGGGCCTGAGTGCTATATTACAAGGCTGCCTAGGGAAGATGTATATTTAAATCACATCCAATTTACCAAATGAGATAGGTCTTTGAGAAACATTTTGAGTGAGGTAGGACATGGCATATCGCTTATTAAATGGAAAACTGAAAATTGAAATATTGCTTAGGGCTGTAACAAGTGGCCATAGAATTAAAAATTGGGAAGGACCAAAGATATCAACTAGTTGATTTCCCTCATTTTACAGCTGAGAAAAATGAGGTCCAGAAAGTGAGAGTAAGCCTGTTTGTGGCCACACAACTAAAGTAAATACTGTCAGAACTGTGATTCAAACCCAAGCCTCTTGACTACAAATCTAACCTTCTTTCCACTATAAAACACTTCTTCTGGAAGAAACCATGGAGGTGAGCCACACACACACACACACATACACACACACCAAAAGAAAGAAACAAAAAGAAGTGAATGGATTACTTGACTTGAAGGAAGGAAGCAGGTGCAGATTAAAGAAAGTTGAAGCGAGACACACATCACAAAAAAGCAAGAAAAGCTGAATCCATTAAGGAATCGGAGTGGTGAATAAAGGCTATTATTCTCACATTGCTACCACCAGTTAAGAGGGGGAAAGGACCAGAAGGAATCAGGGAAGCGGTAGAGGGATCAATTACAATTGTCTAAGGATGGAGAATCACAAATCTCAAGCAGCATTCGGGCAATGGAGAGGGATCTCTGGAGAAGCAGGCAAAGAAAAAGCTGAAATCATGCCAATACAGATTAAGTAGTCCATATATTTGAGCTCTCAGCAGAAACTGGCCCATTCTCCAAGAGACATTGCAGTGACAGAGAAGATCCACCTGAATTCAAAGAAAAGTATTTTTTAAAATACAATGAAGCATACATTTTACAAAGTTTCCAAATACTTTCAAATTTTGTTTCCTAAACTCAGTTGATAGTTTATTAATTTTATTATGCTTATCACAAAATATAGATGCTTATAAACTAACCTAATTGTTTTTTAACTCATTAAGAATTTATTATTGTTTTGAAACCACACTGAATCAAATTTGCTTCACCTCTGGGCATGTCCCATCTGTCATTTTATATTTGGGTCATTTTCTATACATATTAACATATTCCTAGAACTATCTATCTTGCTTTAAAATACTAGAAAGTAAGTTTCCCCTTGTAGAACTTCAGTTTTCTTATCCAAAGAATGAAGGAATTAAACAACAGAATTTCCAAGACTATAAGTGCTAAGAGTCTGTGATTCAAGAAAGGGACTCAGAGAGGGTTCTATGAAGTAGAAGGCAGTTGACCTGAGAAGAGAAGGCTTTCAATATGCAGAAGTAAAGAAGGATCACATGCCAGACATGGGGATTACAAATGCATAAAGGTAGGAGACCTAAAGATGGGAGTGACAAGCAGCAAGGATAGTCCAATTTGCCTAAATTGTAGGATATATAAAAGGACGTAGTATGGTGGGGAAAGTCTATAAAGACATGCCAGAGTCAGGTGGAGGTGTTTTTAATAATTATATATATATATATAGATAGATAGATAGATAGATAGAAAGAGAGAGAGAGAGAGAGAGAGAGAGAGAGAGAGAGAGAGAGAGAGAGTATTTTATACTCTAAGTCACAGAGGCCACAGAAGTTGTATGAGCTTCATAGAATTCATAGCAAGAAAAAGATTATTGTGTGCTGGGGTTTGTTTATAAGTCAACACTCCATTGGGGAGGTTGCCCTTGAAGAACCTGGAGGACTTGGACTAAAGAAGAGGAAAGGAGGAGAGGGCTCTGGTACCTGACCCACGACATTCCAAAAGTCTTACTACTAATCTTTAATGGGAAGAGTTATATGGAATATGGAAGAAAGCTCACCTGTAAGTCCCATAGTCTCTTCTTCAGGAAGAAGACCAAGGAGAAAAGGGAAAGTCAGAACTTGGCTTCAAATTATCCCAAATATCAACCAGCTTTGGTTATTGCTGATCTTTCATATTGAATAGGACCAATGACCATTATAGGGGATGTCTTGACTTGCACACAAATTATATTTAAGTGAGGCAAAGTTGCTCAAGTCATCAGCTTCACTCTTTCTTCCCAAATCATGGAAATCCCATGGCAGGAAAAAAGTTAAGATGTCTAGTGATGATCCAAGAAACGGTGGATACACTTGGTGTCTTCAATGTCTCACTGATCTCTAAGCATTCCACAGCTCCTGCTTCAGCTCTCTTTTTTGATATTGAAACAAATTGTTCTCAACCACCCATTTTACGAGGGGAAGTCTTCATGTTCCTGGGGTAGACATCCCTTTAATTCACGGACTAGTTTGTGACCCATTTAGCCAATTGGTTTAGCCAATCTGTCAATCTATTTCAGGAATATGAATGGTTTGGGGAGGATTAAGACTTCTAGTGTAAATGCTGCTGAGCCTTTTTCCAGAGCTGCTCATTCACCTTTGATATCCACTTTCATCCAACTCTCTTCTGTGGTTCCAAGAAGCCATAGCACGGACAGTGGACACACTTTAATATGTTAGCCTTAGTGTTTCCAATTTAAGAGATGTATTTGAAGGAAAACCAGAGAGTATTGGGAGGTATTTATTAATTTATTTCAGGATTTTAAGTTCTCTGAATATCAAAGATAATTTTCAATTATTGGAATTGAATTGGAAGCATGATAAAATGGAAAACTCTCTGGATTTAGAATCAGAAAAGGAAGGTTTGAATCCAGTTCTACTAACAACGTCTATGTGAGTGTGGACAATTCACACAATTTCTTAGGTCCTCAGTTTCCTTTTTTGCAAAATGAGGACCACCTGCTCTAAGGTCCTATCTAACTATAAATCCTATGACCTTCTCCAAACTGGAAATTCAATCTAGACTCCTTCAACCAGTTATTTGCCAATCTGGTTTGACTATTAGACAAATGGAAGAATCTCCAAACCCTCCAAGACCTGACCCGGAGCAAATTCCAGCTGCTCCCAGAAGCTGATAAACTGGATGAAGACCTGTAACATAGTTTAAATATATCTGTTGCTTGGGGAGAGAGGGGGTTGGGATGAGAGAGAGACATACATGTGTTAAAAACTCTAAACAAGATATGAGAAAGGAAAGAGATGAAATCCTAAACCTTAACTAGTCACAGTACTTTGTTCTGCTACAAAGATAAAACAGGACCAACAGAGAGTGGTTGTAGCACTCCCTCCCTAGAATGCTCCAGGAAGACAATTGATCACCATTTGTCCCCACACCCAGTTTAGACATTTGACCCCCTGGAGGTGAGGGGCTGATCCTGCCTGTTGATAAATTTCTAGAGATTTTCTCTAGGTCTATGGTTCTGGTTCCAGCAAGTTATTCTATTCTCTAGACCTTTATTTTTCCACCTGTAAAATAAGCAATATATATATATATATATATATATATATTTAATGGTGGAGGGAGGTTAGGGTGGGGAATGCATTTGATTCATAATGCTTGTGTGTTGGGCACTATCTTATTCTGATAAAGATTCTTCTTGCTCACTAACAGACTTCTGCATGTGTTTTAGAGAAATGAGAAAAGAACCACAAGTAACTACCAGGTCCCAACCAAAAAACTACGGAGATAAGCAAAACAGTGAGACTCAGGAGCAATAGTTTCTTAGTAGTTTCTTGTTAGCATCCAGTTGGGATTCTCTAGACGAGTTTCCATTTTCCTCCATAAATTAATTTAATATCATTGGTTTAGATTACTAATGTTCATTTACTATGTTTACGCATTAGACTTACTCTCTCCTCTTCTTCCCCAGCAAGGACTTTTTAGCCTGAGGACTGCCATTCAGAGCAGGAACATTTTAGATTTCCCATTTCAACAATATATGGACTTCAGTATCTACTTTTTACTTTATCTCAGCATAAAAACTTTTCTTGTTGGGGACGAAGGAATTGATTGGACAATAGAATGTCAGACCTGAATGAGGCCTCAGAGAGCAGCTTATCCAGTTCCTTCATTTTGAAGAATAGGAAACTAAAGACAATGTTGAAGAAGTGACTTCTCCAACCTACAGCGGGAAATCACATTAGACTTGGAATTAGAATCCAGGCCTATTGACTCCCATATTGCAACTCTTTCTACCATTTCTGAATGTACTGATTCATTTTAGAGTTTTTCCAGGCATGTCTCAAACTTCCATCCAATAAAAAATTGCATCTTTAAGCCTATTGCCCCAAAATACTCATTTCGTGGGTAAGAAGTTCTCAAGGGTATAAAACAGTAATGGAGCTGGGGACAGGGACTCAGCAGAATCCAGCATTTTGCTTGTATATGTTTTTATCTGGCACAGACCTCCCAGGTCCTCTGGGATCGAGAAGAAGACAACCCTAATGATGTCTGAAGACTCACTCCTTGCCACCTCATGACAGGAGCTGTAAACATCCATCCAAGAGCCTTTGAACAAAATAGTATGGCAAAAAGGAGGGAGAAAAAACAACCTCCAAATGAAACTTCAAGGAGAGTTTATTTCCATCTATGAACAACAGTATATCCAGTGCACACAATGAAATCTCCCTGGGATTCTGGCAATGATGGAATAACCCTCCAACTTTTGCTAAAGACACTAGAGGATATTTCTTTTTGTATGCAATAACTCCAGAAGACAGGTCTTAGGCAAAAAAAAAAATCCTGGAATACAAGGATTACATTAAAATATCAGACAAAAAAAAAAAGAAATTATTTTTATGTTTCCAAAATAATCATATAAGCAGAGCATAATTATGACTTTTTGGAGGATTTTAATTTAATTTTTTTAAATACTAAAACTTGACAAGAATCAACAAACATGATCATTTCCATATACAAAGGATAGGAGAAAATTGACTATAAAACTTTAAAACTCTATTACATACAGCTTGTAACTAGAAATTCTTACACCAGAGCTAGACAGCCCAAAAGGTACCTTCAAATCAATTTTTTTAAAAAGAAGAATTCAGAGGCAGAGACCTCAGGGAGAAATATTAGGCCTTGGAACACAAAGCCTTATAGCCTTACATGTCCTCAAGAGAGAGACTGCTACCCCTGAAATACCCATGAGGTAGCTTCTAGGAAGGTCATTGCCAGGGGAGGGAAAAGGGTGAGGCCGGGATGGGTTGGAGTGGGAGGATACTATCAACTAGTAGTTTTTTATTTTCCTATTTTAACTAATTATTTTTACTACCTAGGTCCTAAGCTCAGTCCTTTCTACGTGCTGATGGAATACAAGCCCTGTCAGCACCCTCTCAATGTTGACACCCTGAGGTGTAACTCTGGTCAGCCTGACCTAGTTATAGGCTCTCATGATTGCTCAGGATATACTCAAGTGTAATGTCCTGACCCCCAGATCTTTCTTAATCTTTTCCAGGGTGTTAACACCATCACCTTTCCAAATTACTTTGCATTTAATTTGTGTGTGTATAATATATTTGTTGACAATAGTCTTCTAATTTTTGCTATATTTTATAGATATAACCATATCTATAAAATACATATTATATATAGTTCATATTTGTGCATCTGTGTGGTTTCCCCTCCAGCCAAAGTAAACTCCAGGAGGTCAGGTATTGTTTTGATTTTGTCTTTATATCTCCAGGGTCTAGCACAGAATCTGGCATAGTAAGCACTTAATAAAACTTGCTGATTGAAAAAATGTTGTTGAATACCTCCTGCCTCAATTAATAGAAGTACAGTAAAGTAGAGGGTTTAAGTTAGTAGCCTGCAGGCAACCTCCCTCTATTCTGACCCAGAGTGAAATTTCACTCTTTTATTGATGAGGGTATCCAAAAGAAGAATCCAAGTGAATTTACAATGGAGAAGTCAAATTCTGTTGCCAATAAGCTTCCTTTAAGGGTGAGTATAGGAAAAGGCAGCCTGGCATAGTGGTAGAGAAGTGATCCTAAATCCAAATCCAAGTATACATAGGTTCAAGTCCTGCCACTGCCATACATTGACCTGTGCTGTCTGACCTTGACTAAGTCATTTAATATCTTGGTGTCCTAAGTGACTCTAAGTTACAGAGAAGGTGCTGTTTTGTATTGGTCAAGGGAGTAGCCTCACCTGAAAGTTCTATCACTGAAATCAGGCCTACTTCCTATATCCTATCCAATAAAAATTAAATTCTCACCCTCCCTTAACACAAAGCACTTTTTATAAAACACTTCCCTACCTCCCCCAGCCCAATGCCAGCAAGAATAAGTACCCTGGAAAGAAGCTAATCCAGAATACTTGCTGTCAGAAGGCAGGGACTTGATTTTCAGCAATTATTCTCCCTAATGCCTAGAAGAGCATGAACACTTGATGCATGGAGAACAAAATGATCCAAGGCTAACCACAGATGGATGCTGTGATTCATTCATGTTGCTACCTGGACCAGCTGAATTTACCAAAAAAAAAATAATAATAATTATGTAATCTTCCATGAAAAAGCAATGTGATATGGTAGGAAGAAAATTGACTTTGAACTAGGAAGACCTAGTTTCAAATTCTGGTTCTGCCACTTGTTACCTGTGCGACTTTAGACAAGTCACTTAACTCCCCTGGGCCTTAGTTTCCTCATCTGCAAAGGGATTTGACTAGATGACTTGCAAGGTTCTTTCCAGTTCTAAATCTATGATCCTATTTCAAATTTCAACCAACTATCAGATGAGAGGATATCTCTTGACCAAAGCATATCAGAGAAGCATTGAGCTGAAAGATAAGGGCATCAGAAAGAAACAGAGAGGCAGAAAGAGACAGACACACAAAGACAGACCGACAGAAAGACAGATAAAGGCAGAGAACCAAAGACAAAAACACAAAGAAACAGAGACAGAGACAAAGAGACAGAGACAGAGAGTGAGACAAAGACAGAAAGACACAAAGAAACAGAGACAGACACAGAGAGAGAGAGAGACAAAAAGACAAATACATAGAACAGGATGCTTCCATCTCAGTTTTCTCCAGTCATATAGGCTGCTCCAATAGTGTTTCCTCCAGTGCATTGTTGTGGCACACACAGGAACCTAGTTTGCACTCTTCCGGTGGGACCATACTTTGTATACCCCCATCAAGCTGGGAAGGCTTTGTAATGTGCCTAGTGATGGACTCTCTATTATCTGAGCACAGGCTTAGCTAAGTTTACAGAGGCCACCCCATCATTACTGAAAACCATATCATTGTTTTTCCCCTTCTTCAGTAACCCATGAAAACCATTTTCTAAAAAGGAATTGGAGGGATTGGGATCACTCTTGGATCTGACCTTTCCTAGTTGTGTAATTCCTTGGCAAGTCACTTGCAATATCATTTTTTCATCTGTAAAATGGGAATGGTAACACTTATAGTACCCACGTCAGAGGGTTGTTGTGAGGTAAACTTTGTAACCCTTCAAGAGCTGTATAGATGTGATTTTATATACCAATAAAATAATATATCCTCGAAGTATTAAACTATTTAGAAATCCATATGTCACAGCTGAGGGCACAGATAAAGAGTCAAAGAGTTTTTGCCCGAGGCTACTTGCTCACTTTAGCAAAGCAATAGCAAACACACCAGCAATAAATCATGAGAATGCAAGATCCCAAGATGAGCAAAAAGGACTTTTCTAGTCAACAAAGTGAATTCATAACCCTCTGGCCCTCATTTTCCTCATCTGCAAAATGGAAATAATTATATTAATATTTCCTGTTTTCATAACATTCTTGTTAGGATTAAATGAGATAATACTTTGGGTCTCAACATGATGCACTATGAAGAGATCATATGGACTTAAAGTCACAAGAAATGGACTCAGTCCTAACTCCAATTCTTCACCATTCTATAAAATGTAAGCTTTTTGAGGGCAGGAACTGTTTCATTTTTGTCTTTGTTAGTACGGAGACTAGCACTAGCATGGTGCCTTGCATGTTTGGTTTTTGTCTGCATCTGTGATTTCATCTGTGGAGGAAGCTTCCAATGAGGCAATACCAATGATGATGTCAACTGTTTTGTAAGCCATCATCTTGGAGAGTTGCTTAGGGCATTTGAGAGGCTCTGATTTAGCATGCTAGGAGAGCCAATAAGCCTCTATGACCCTGAGCAAGGCTGGCTCTCTCTCTATTACTTCTGCTCTTTTACATATAAGAGGTCCCTAATTTGTTGAATTAGACAAGTTACTTAACCTCTCAATTCTGATATCTTCATTTATAAAATGGGGATAATTCTACCTATCCAAGGTTATTGGAAGGAGAGCACTCTTCCAACCACACAGTGTTAAGTAAGGGATCTGTTAGAACTCTGCTGCTCTCGCAAAGCTCTAAGCAGGACACTGCAATGTCAGCTCGATGCTGGAGGTGCAGGGTAGGAAGCAGAGCAGGATCCCAAAAGATTGTGATTTAGAAAGTGTTCATAAGATCACAACTTGGAACTGGAAGGGACCTGAGAAGACATCCAGTACAATTCCCCTCATTTTAGAGACAAAGAAACTGACATCAAGAGAGATTAGGTGTCTTATTTGAGGTAAAACATATAGTAAAGAACATCCAAGATTCAAACCCAGATTTCATGATAGATCCTATAAACTATGTACTGTTTACACATATGGAAAAAAAAGTAGGAGGAAACCCTAATAGTCTAATAGCAAAAGAGGGCAATTCAAGGAGGATGAGGATGGAGATGAGCAAGGTTTTCCCTCTAAGGCTGTTTTATTATTTCCTAGAAATGATTTTTGGCAGAATCTCACCCACTCCAAAGAGGAATAAAAGCAGCAAGGCTCGAACTGGGTCCAGAAGGACCTAAACAGCTTCCAGAACCAGACAGGCCTTCCACCAAGAAAGACAAGGAAAAAATGTGCAGCTTCACCAAAGCTTCCCTGGGCAAAGAAGGAGGCAACAGGACACAGTATCCTGCTTCCGGATTACCCAATCAGGACCAGTTCCCAAATTGTGAGAAAAGGACACAACCGGGCTTCCTGCTAAACACCTCTTCCCCATCTTAGTCCCCTATTTGCCAGAATCCAAGCGACCTGAACAGGGGGACATGAGGCATAATCACAGCCATCTATTAATTTAGACTAATTTCCTGCAGTTCTATCCTAAGTTTCCCAACAGATTCAGAACTTAAAGGTTAAAACATAACCTTGTCTCAGCAGCTCTCAGAGAGCTCTACATGCAAATGTCTACCTACAGCTAGTTCCTGGTAATTATATGCATTTCCAAACAGCCAATCAGCTGTCAGGCTGACAGATACTGATCTTTTCGTTTTATTTTTAGCTCTGTGCTTCCCCCTCTAGATGCAAAAAAAAATTCTGTTTGTTCTGTTTGCTGCAGCAGCCTTTTCCCCCTAGCACTCCAATAAGCTCTTATCTTCCCGAGGCTGGAGTAGGGAGAGTACAGAGCGGCAGACTGACTTCCTAGCCCCTGGATGCCTTCATTGCTCCCCATGCAAGGTGGAAAAAAAATCCATGCTTCCCCCCTAAGTGACTGGAAGACATCCCCCACCTCCATTTATTTATTGGTGCCCTGGGTGTGCGCTAATCTTTGGGAAAGGGCTGGGTGGAGGAGAGAAGCATAGAAAGCTGCATCTGAGAGACCTTTAAATTTTAAAACCCAGCCGGAAGGCAGAGAGGAACTTCCAAACATCTTCAATGGCACATGCTTGGGAGGGTCTGTACCTGGGTTTGAAGCTCTTGTACACCCATGGGCAAGGGACAACGGGAGAAAAAAGCAGTTTGCCATCTAATATTGTTCCCCCTCCAATGGAAGAAGGCAAGAGGAACATTGCAATAGGTTGTTTTGTTTTTGTTTTTTGTTTGTGAGGGGAGAAGTAAATTATACTATGAGACACAGCCAACTTCATGATATATTATTTCTAGTCAGTTTGGAGAACTAGTGGCCATTGGGCAAGGAGTCCTTGTCCACAGTGCACATGCCAAAAAAAAAAAATTAAGGCAATGGGAGAGGTAGCTAGTTGGTATAATGGATAGAACACCAGCCCTGAAGTCAGGAGGACCTGAGTTCAAATATGATCTCAGTCACTTAACACTTCCTGGCTGTGTGACCCTGGGCAAGTCACTTAATCCCAATTGTTTCAGGGGAAAAAAAAGGCAATGGGAGTCTCTCAGCAAGGCTGCCCCTTTGAAGGCTGGGCAAGAGTGGCCAATACTTGGCACTGGAGAAATGGAGGGAGATGCTCCAAATTGCTTGGGTTATATATTTATCTGTTTCTACAAAGTGTGGTAGGATGCACATAGACTCAGAGAATATGCTAAGAAAAAGAAGCCTCTTCAAAAAATGATGTAGAAAGGGCAAAGTGAGTAGACAGAGCAAGAAACTAATAGAACATGCAGTAACTATGTGATCATGGGAAAGTCATTTACTTTCTCTGAGCCTTAGTTTACTCCTTTGCCAAATAGGGATAATGATATAATATAATACACCACAGTGTTATGAAGCAAGTGCTCTGTAAACCTTAAAGTGGGATACAAATTTAAGCTACTGTTACAGTCTGTGATTATATAATTTAAAAACAAGAGAATTAAGCAGAAGGAGGAAAAAGAGGAACAAGGGGGAAAAAAAAAAGACAAGAATGGGAAAAGGGGGGGATGGTGTAGTAGTGCATTGGTCTTCTATCTTCCTAGAAGTTGTGTCAACATAGATGCCAACAACTTGTTGAAAAGTGAAATTTTAGCCAAATTACTTTATTGATCCAAATAAATATAAGAGACACCTTCCCCCTAAAACTGGTTTATATAAAACTTGAGTGCAGTCTATAATCAGTGCTGCTTTTCATTATATGTGTTTGCTTCAGTTTTTCTTTTCCATTTCAAAGAGATCTGACTAATACAGTAATTGAAAATACTGTCTATACAACACCAAAACACAATGTTAGAGTGATTTTTTTTCTTTCTCTGAATTGACGGGTTGTTTTGGTGTCTTTGTTGTGATGGGAAGAGGTTCTCTCTCAAACCAGAGAATATGTTACTGGTTCCTTGGAGACCAATTTTATTTTTTCCAAGAGCTGTCATTCACATATAATAATGTACATTTATTTAAGGTTTGCAAGGCGCTTCCTTTACAGAAACCCTATGAACTAGATGGTTCTAATAACCATTTTACAGATGAAGAAACTGAAGCCCAAAGCATTATGGTCTCACACAAATGAGGAAGTGTCAGAGACAGATTTTGAGCAAAAGTCTCCTAAATCTCAACTCTGTTCTCACTCATTCTGTGAATGAATGAGATTTAATGAATGGATGTGTTAAAGTTCTTCTACATGCTATAGTTATTTACCAACAGTGGGAATGATTTGTGTTGATTTGTCAATAATTTCCCACTTATGACCATGATATGAGTTTTTGAGATGGCTGGCTTTGATCAGAGTTTGATCTATGGACTAAGACCAGGGCAAAATTAATTGGTCCAGCCAGTAATCAAATCTTTGATTTGGGGCCTTTATTAAGATAATAGTTTGTGCTCATGACCCTTTTTCAAAGCATCTTTCTCACAATAGATAATTGTTGCAAATATTTTTATTCTCATTTTACAGGTGAGGAAACACACACTCAGCAGAGTTAAGTGATGGTCCACTAGCAGGTGTCAAGGTCTCAAGTAAAAAATTTTTTACTCCAAATCTGGGGTTCTTTTCACTATTTTCCTTTGCTAACTACCTCATCCTACCAACCAGAGACAGAAGCTGCTGGATAAATTCAGCATATCCTGGGAAAATGAATATTATATGTTGATGGAGAATAAACCTAAGCCACAGAAGCCGCACACCCTGACCCAAGCATTCACCTTCCATTCTAAATCATGATAGGTTCTTGTTATCTATCTCAATGACCCATGCAAGAAGAAAACTTGGTATGAAATGGAAGAGGACAGCCAAATAACTGGGTTCTGAGAAGATCCTAGAGAAGAGAAAAATTAATATCATGGGAAAATTTTCATTGAGAAAGGAGGAAATGTCTATCTTCAAACTCTTCTTCCTCAGCTGTCTTTTCCCTTTGCCTTAAATCTGGTTCAGGTCTTCCTTATCTTTCACTTTATTAGCCTTCTGGTAATATCCTTGCCTCCACTCTCTCCCCTTTTCCAATTCATTCTTCATACTGCTGCCAAAATAAATTTCCTAATGACCTGTGGGGCAGAAGACCTGGATTCAAATCCAGTCTCTTGTGTATACTGGCTATATGATCCAGGATAAGTCAAAATTTCTTGGTCCTTCCAGACAACCTTCTTAATCTATAAATTACATCTTCATGGGTAAAGGGAGTTTCCTCAGTAGGCATTTCCTATGCCAATAAAATCACAGCAACTGTCCAAAACTACTGCACAGATCTGAGCATACCCTGCCCCTCCTACCTTAAAAAAAATTACTTTTCCTGATTCCCCCTTGATTAGAAGATTAAATACAAGTATCTTACCAGGACATGACACCTTTCCTGTTCACTTTAATGCCCCCTTAATGATCATCCCTATGAGATGAATTTATCTTGTATATATTCTGTCTGTTCCTTGTTTGCATGTTGTCTTGTTGTCTCTGCCATTAGAATATAACTCCCTTGAGGGCAGGGACAGCTTTTACTTTCCTTTGTATCCTCAACACCCAGCACATTGGCATATAGTAGGGACTTAATAAATGCTTGCTATGGTTTCACAGCCTCCACTTTGTCACATTTTTCACATTATTCTAATTTAGATACCCAATTTTCTGGTTAAATTGGGATATTAACCATTCTTCCTAAGTCTCTTCCTACTCTCTCCCAATTCTATATTCCAAACTAGGATTGTACTCCATTTACATCGTAATTATATTTTTAAAAAATCAGGAGTAGTCAAATGATGCAGTGGAGAGAACACCAGCCCCGGAATAAGGAAGAAAGACTTCAATTCAAGTGTGGCCTCAAGACACTTGTCACTTACTAGCTATGGGACCCTGGACGAGTCACTTAACATCAGCTGTCTTGTATAAAAGCAAACTGACTGTCATTTCAGGGCAGAAGCAGCTTTAATAAGGGGGTCAGAAAGGCTTCAAGGAAGATCATAGATTTAAGTCCCACCTCCTCATTTACAAAGAAGAAAATTTGATGGCCCAGAGAAGTTAAGTACCTTGCTCAGAGACACACAGAGATCAAGTGATAATAACAGGATGTGCAGTGAGGGCCTTTGATTGTGCAACCAGGGTTCCTTTCTCTGTAGCATCTTACTGAACTGAACTTTCAAAACAGTGGTTTTTCTTTTCCTTTTAAACTCTGTTCAAACACTGCCTCTATTCATTAAATTTTCCCAGATGTCAGCCCCAAACCTTTAGAAGAGATCTCCCCACGCCCAGATTTCCAAGGGTACTTTATCTAGACATTCCATGCCCCTATCTTATTTTTTCCTTATACCCCATTGGCTAAATGTTTTAACCTACATTACATTACATTAACCTATATACATTGACTTAAGCTCCCTGGGGTGGGGACTATGACATTCTTCATTTTGGTATGTTCAGTCCTTTGCACATATTAGGCACTTAATATATATTTACCAACAAGTTACTGCTACATTTAAAAGTGAATGCCTATAATTGCTTCAATTCTAGTACCTTGTGAAATGTTGAAGCACAAAGCCATGAGACATGGCTCTGAAATTCAAGAAGACTAGGAATTTGACCACCAGTAGACTTCACTTGAAGTAACAGGTTTATCTGAAGACATACCTATAAACTATTTCTTTATAAATTATAAAATCATATATCAGAGGCATTAAGAGATCTTCCTACTTCAAGGGATCCAACAATGGGCCTTTTCTTAAAAGCATATAATTTCCCTCTTGTAGCATGCACTCCTGGCAGTTACAATTACTAGTCTATCCTATGCCCAACAGAGTACCTTTGACCACTGACCTTTGTAGTGTCAACTCTACCCGGCTCACCTCCTCTGAGGCCTTCAAAGGTCTCTGGCCATGATTTCTTGAATCTATAGTTTAATAACCAGTAGTGCACTCAAGAACAGCCACGTGTAATCTTAAAAGCCTTTATTATGCCTACTCACATAATGCCCTGACTTGTTGGTTCCCTAGTGAACACTTGGTCTGAAGACCCACGTGTTCATTACCAAACTCCTTATCTCTCGGCTATCCATCCACTTGGCTCACCTACCCCAGACTAGGGAGCCAGGTTAAAGAGAGCAACTGCTGTCTGCAATGGGCTTATAAAGGGCCTGTGAGGTCACACACACAGCCAACCAGCGAGAGAGCCATCACCCATTACAAAGCTATCTCAATATGGACAGGATCCCACCCACAGAGCAGTCCTATATCCACAGAGATTACTTCTGGGCCACTCAAATCTCCTGTTGCACTGTGCCGCCCATTTAAAGGACCCTTACACCCTTTCATTTATCTGTTTTATAAATCCTCAATTTTTGTAAATGGGATTGTTTTTTACAAACAGCCCAAGCACCTTTCCTTTTGTCTATTGGATCCAATATAAACTCTACTGATATTTAAAGTCTTTCACAATCGGGCCCCAGTCTATCTTTCCAGAATTATTACACATTGATCTTCTTCACACACTCAATGGTCCAGCCAAAGTGGTCTGCTCATCACTTCTCACTGACATACAACATTCACTCTCCTGTCTCCTTTTCTTGCATTTGCATTGGATTGTCTCCCTTGAATGAAATGTTCTCCTTCCTCATTTCCAACTTGTAAAAACTCAATTTAATTACTGCCTTCTAGATAGGGCCTTTCCTGCCCTGAAATTAACTTTTACTATTTTGATAGACGCGATATCTATTTATCTATATATACATCATTTCCCCCATAGAACTGAAGACAATCAATCAGCAAGCATTTATTAAACACCTACTGTGTTCCTCAAGTGTACTAGACAGTGGGAATATAAAGACAAAGCATGAAATAATCCTCCTGTCCTTAATGATCTTATATTCATTCTATTGAGAGAGGCAATATGTCCATAAATTAAGTACATATAGAATAAATTTAAAGAGAATAAATAGAAAATACAAGGTATCCAAGTAGGAAAAACATTAGTGGCTGAGGGAATTAGAATAGGCATCATGTAGAGAAGGTGAGACTGAACTGAAATTAAAGGGAAATAAGGTATAGATAGAGGAGGACTGAGTGGATCCTGGTTATGGGAGATGATCAGTAAAAAGGAATAGAGATAGAAATCGTGTATATAAGAAATAAAAGTCCAGTTTGGCTGGACCATAGAATGTGGGAAAGAAAGTAAAGTAAAATGAACGCTAAAGAGGGATAAAGTTGTGAAGGGCTTTAAAAGCTAAACAGAAAAAATTTATGTTTTATCCCAGAGGCAATAGTAATTTTATTGAGTAGGAGGATGACATGATCAGATCTGTGCTTAAGGAAAATCTCTTTGGCAGCTATGTGAAGGATAGATTAGAGTAGGGAAAGACTTGAGACAGAAAGAACAGCTAACAGTTCATGGTAATAGTCCAGAGAGACGGTGGTAAGGATTTGAAGTAAGGGGATGGCTGTGTGAATAGAGAAGGGACAGGCTATGAGAGATGTTATAAAAGGAGAGATGGCAATATTTGGCAAATTATTGTAGGGAGGAAGAGAGGAAGGAGGTAAGGATAACACCCTAGTCACAAAGTTACAAAATTGGGAAACTGAAACAATGATGGTGCCCTCCACAGAAATAAGGGGCTTTAACAGAGAATTGGTTTGGAAGGAAAAAATTCTGTTTTAGATGTGTTGAGTTTAGGAGATCTCTGACATATCTAGTTGGAAATGTCCACTAGGTACTGTAGTTAGGTTGCAAAGCTCAAGAGAAAGACTAGAGTTAGATATATAGCTATGAGTCATCTGCATAGAGATGATAATTAAACTCAAGACAACTGATTGAGACAGAGATAAAGATGGAGGAAGACAGAAAGACAGAGATGCCATGTAGAGAAAGTAGTACTTGAGTTATACCTTCAAAGAAATGAGATAAGGGGGAGGATTGATGGATTCTGGGTATGGGAGATGGCCAGTAAAAAGAAGCAGAAACAAGAAGTGGAGTGTCATGTATATGACACAAATAAAAGTCCAGTTTAGCTGGACCATGGAATGTGGGAAAGAAAGTAACATAAAATGAGAGACAGAAAGAATAGAGACAGAGGTAAAGAGACAGAGAGAAACAGAGACATAGAAAGAGAGAGAAAAAGAGGAGGAGAGAGAGCCCATGAGAGCCAGAGAGGGAGAAAGAAAGGGAGAGAGAAAGAGAAAGGAAGAGACAAAGTATAAAAAGGAGAGACTCAGAGGGAACCCTGGGGTACTCTCACAATTCCAGAATGTAATATGGATGATGAGTTAGCAAAGGAGAGTAGGAAGCAGAGGTTGGACAGGTAGGAGGTAAACGAAGAGAAAGTAGAGTCACAAAAATTGAAAGAGGAGAGGGTATCTATAGGAGAGGACCATCACAACTGGCAAATGTAACAGAAAGTTTGGGAAGAATGAGAATGGGGGGGGGGGGTACAGAGAAGAACACATATTTGGCCATTAAGAAATCAGTTTCAGTTCAGTGAAAGGGTCAGAAGCTATAAAGTTAAGGATTAAGGAATGGTAGGAAAGAAAATAGAGACAACTTTTTCTAGGAGTTTGAGAAAAGGAGGAAAGACAAAGGGTGATGGCTTGAGGAGATTCGTAGAATTTAGTAAAGACTTTTTTTTGTGTTTTAAAGAATGGGAAAGGCATGTCTAAAGGCAGAGAAGGAACAAGTATATAGGGAGAGATTGAAAATTAAGGGGCTGAGGGAGCATTTTGCTAAAGAAGATAGGAGGGATAGATGGGATCGAGGGCACATGAATGTTTTCTTCATTGTCTGAGAGGAGGAAATAGAAAAACAATAGAAAAATAGAAAAATTTTGTCTGAAGTGATGATTTTTTTTATGATTTTTTTCCTTTTTTCTCATTTTACATTATTATAAGACATGACTGAGATTGGAAGGGGCATGATAAAAACAAAAGATCTCAATAAAAATTATAAATGAACAAATGCTTTGGTTTATTGATACTTCATGTGAAGTATACTCTACCTAATTTTCTTTAAGCAAGACCATACCTGTACTTACCTAATACCATGGACTTTCCCTCTGTGAAGCTCAAAGAAACTTGTTCATTAGTTCTTATAGCTTCAGAGGAAAAGTCAAGGGTCTAATACAAAGATAATTCGGCTGAAATCCAAGGGCACCACAACTCAAGTACTAGCTAGCATCCCAGCCTCTCTCCCAATCATACCCTCAAGGGATTGGAGGAGGCACACCTGAGATCACATGGGGGTACTAACAACCCAGAATGAGCTGACAATGAAATCAGCCTGAAGCTTTGGGGCCTATTCCTGAAATACAGAAACCCCCCAAGATGAGTTGATTTCCTTAAGACACACTGCCAAGATTTATAGGAAAACAAAGGGAAACACGTGCTATAGCCTCTGTTTCTTGTTATGTTCCTTCTAATTTTCTACCATCCCTCCCCAGCTAGACTGGAAGTTCCTTGGGGAAGGGATTCTCTCACCCCTATCCCTCACTCCCAAAGAGTACCTGGAGCAGTGCTGTGTACATTGTAGATTTATAAGTGCTCGGTGAGTGAGCAAACTGTAGATTAATGTGAGCTTTCTGAAAGAGGAGTTTGGGTGACGGGAGAGGAAGCTTAGGGGGAGAACAGGGAGGAGTGGATGTATAAGGATCAATATTAGTCACAGGGAGCCTGGGAGGGAAGTTGGAAGAAGAAATCATTGCATCCCCCCAAAAAAGGAGAACACATTACTCAATCCTTCACAGATAGGTTGTATTTGCCCCCATCTCTCTTAACCACTACTACCACCCTTAGGGAAATAAAAGAGCATTCCCCTGACTGAATAGAACCATAGAATTTTAGAATGTTTTGAATTTTAGACCTTAGGGACCACACCGAGACAAAAAAAAAAAAAAACCACAGAAGAGATGGCAGACAGCTGGGATCTGGAAGTCTTGTAAAAGGAAGAAGAGAGAGATAGCGAAGGAGGGGCTAGAACTATATTCATCCATCCATCCCCAAAATGAGTTGCACAACTGTTGTCTTTGAGGATTCTGAAACAAGAATGGGGGAGGGAAGGAACGAGAAAAGAATGAGGCACATGGGAAGATTAAATCTATATAGAACAGAGAAATCAAATGGGAGATCTGCAAGTTTAAAAACAAAAAATTAACTAGGTCATTTCCTGTAAGATGTCTAAAGAATGGGAAGGTGCCATCTGGCTGGAAATGCACAACAGTGATGCTATTTTGTAAGAGAGAACAATGCCAAGAGGCATTGGCTCTACAAAAATTACAGACCAGTCCTTACCCTTCTTCCTCAGTTCAGAAGACAGAAAAAAAATAAATAAATAAGAATACCGTTCCTTGTAACTGAAAGTCATCCTTTTGACTCACCCTCTTCTTCTGACCTTCAAATCATTTTCTCAGGAGCAGGGATGGGTTTGTACTAATCTAAACATCCTCTGATCTCCTTTGTTAGAAGAGAGCGGGCTTGAATTTAGAGGTGCCCATGTGGAGGAAGAATCTATGGCATTAACCTATTAAAACACAAGGTACCTACTGAAAATTAAACTGCTTTGAGTGGATATCAAGCAAGAACATAGGCTACACAAACACAGACTGAGTGATCCTGATTCTCTTATACAAAGCTTTTTTTTTCTTTTTATACAAAGACCACAGGGTAAGGGGATTATGTGGGGGTCATGGAATTATGATTTATTATCAATATATGTTTGATTTATACATGTACCTATTTTATATATTTATATATCTGGGGTTGCAAAAAATTTCTCAGGTGTAAAGGGGTGGTGAATGGAAAAGCTTTAAGAAGCCCTGCTCTAATAGATAATGACCACATTAGTTGGGCTCCATTCACTGCTCCCAGGATGATGGGACATTGGGGAGAAAGCACAACCCAACTCAAATCCTGTCTTCCCTGGACTACATGTTCCACTGGAGAAACATTATTTTTAAAAAGTATATCAAAATCTCACTGACGATCCTTGAGAGTGGGAGGCTATGGAGACAAGAGACAAAATTAAAACATGGAATTGAATAGTCTTAGAACTAGAAGGGGCTTAAGAGATCTTCTAGTTATAGAATCCTAAGTTTAAAGCTAGGATGGACCTCATAGGCAGAGTCCAATCCCCTCCTTTTATGGAGAGGAAACTGACACCAGAGAGGCTATTTACTTCGTCAGAAGTCATAAAGAGAATGTGTCCAAGTCAAGATTTAAACTCAGGTGGGACAACTAGGTGGCGCAGTGGATAGAGCACCAGCCCTGAATTCAGGAGGATCCGAGTTCAAATTTGGTCTCACTTCCTAGCTGTGTGACCCTGGGCAAGTCACTTAACCCCAGCCTCAGAGGGAAAAAAAAAAAAAAAAAAATTTAAACTCAGGTATTTTGACTCCAGAATCAGTGTTCTTTCCACTCATAGCATAGTGCCTTTTTTTTCTTACAATACAGAAACCAGGTTCTAGGAAGAAAAAGTACCATTTTCAAGATTACATGGTGAGTTAAAGGAATCTGAACCCAGATCTCCTGGCTCTTTGGCTTAGCATTCCAGATTAATTCTTTATTTTTCTGCCACAGAAAGAGATGTACCTTTGAAAGGAAGAGAAGACTAGAAAGCAAAAATCAGGCCCACAGGCCATTTCCTCTGACCTTTCCTCATCCTCCCAAGCGATCAAAAATAAGTTTCTCCTTCAGAGCCAATCTTACCTATAGGTATATGATTTTCAGTTCCTCTCTACATTCTTCCCTTCTCCCAACTTCCAATGCTGGTGTCGGCAATTCCCTCAATGGGAGTCAATGTCTTTTAATACATATTGAGACATTAAAAGTTTAAAATGGAAACAGCTAGAGTGACCATAGATTAAAATTCATTCACACTCAAGTAGAGTCAGTTCCATCATCAAGTATAAATAACTGTCAAATTCTTTCCTATTTTTATGTAAGGAACTAGAGAGCATTGGGCCTTTGAAATGGGGGAAAGGGGAGAGAAGAAGGGAAAAGCTAGAGAAACCAAAGACTAGCTTCACTGTGTTTTTAACTATATAGGGACATTTAGAAACTGTATGAAAAGGAAGTTTTGTTCTTGTCCATGGTTTAATTGCATAATTTGTTGATGTAATATTTTGTTCAGCATTTTCCATTTCATTGTTTTAAAAACAGTTTTTCTTAGGGACAAGGGTGTGGGTATTAATGGAGGAATTACCCAAAAAGCTTATAACTGACTTGGGGAGAAGGGGCATATGTGCATGAATAATGAAACAATATAAGACACTCTAAGAGAGGTAGACGGGTAGATTAAGTGATAAATGAATAGGATAAGTGATGAGGTGGCCAAGTGGATTTTCTATCACTTTAAAATAAGGCCGTCCTATTCTGATGGTTTCCAAGAATTTGGGGCTGAATACAATGGGACTTCAATCCCTATGCACTGACTGGAGAGGAAGAAATATGTCGGGCTGGAGAACTTTCCCAGCCTCCCCAGCAGGTGATCACAAGTAATCAAGGAGCAGAATCATTACCACTACAACAGCAACAACAAGAAAAATGACTCCTACACCCATGGGAAGATATTCTTTAGAAGAAAAGGAAGTATCTTGGGCACTTCTCCATAGCTTTCAGCACTTTCTCTCCAGAAGAGACACCCCGCCTTTCACAAACAACTTCACCTCCACCCTTACCAAGCTTGGCAACAGCTGCCTTTAACACTGAGGATTGTTTATCAATGCACATTATGAGGTGTGAGACTTTTTAAAATGTACCTTCCAAGCAAGGCGTTCCTTGCTGTCTCCAAGTCTAGCACAGGAAGATAATGACCTCTCCCTTCTTTCTTTCTGGAAAGCCATTAGCTCTAAATATATAACCTGGACTGGTACCGTTATCTAACATCCTCTAAGCACAGTGCCTGCCCTCAGGGAACACAAAACTAAGACATAAGCAACATAAACAACACATTTCTCCTCTGACCAATGCAAAGGTCAGATCCAGCTTCAGTGTGGCATAGCAGAAGGAGAATTTGGAGTGAAAAATATCTGGGTGTAAATCCTAGTTTGTGACCCTGGACAAGTTATTTTATCTTTCTCTGGCATTATCACCTTATCTATAAAATGAAGAGCTTGAATTAAATTATCTCCAAAGTTCTAAATCTAAATCCTGTTTACTATGCTCATATAACAATAATAATTAATGCTAACTGGCATAGTTTGGCATTTTAAAATTCATAAAGTGTCTTACACGTGTAACCCATGGTCATGGCCCTAGTCACATGGACTGGGTCCAATCTTGGGATTTGGGGAAAATTTCTGTCTGTATGTCTGTGTCAGTGTGTGTGTGTGTGTGTGTGTGTGTTTGTATAAATGAAGGTGATAAAAATTCTCAGTTCTCGTACAAGCACTCTCAAATTAATATAAGGTAGAAGAAAGCTTTTATTTTATCCTACAAAAAATTTGAAAAAAAAATTTTTTTTGAAAAGTACATAGGACTCAAAGAAACCTGAAAAGACACACAGCAAACTCATAAAGCACTTACAATGGCCCATAATCCCTCTTAAAAGGAAACTGAACTTGGAGCTGCCAGAAAGGCAGAACCTAAAGCTCTAGTTTGTGCTTACTTCTACAGGTTAGGACTTCCCTCAAAGCCAAATGTTTTGAGGCTCCTGGACAGACAATCCACTTTCTATTAGCTTTGTGCTTGATAAATAAATGACATTATGTGTTATTTCCCCTGACATTGTGGGATGTTATGACACTGCCCTTCCAAAGAGCCCTGAGGACATTCTGGGAAGAAGCCAGATTCTAAAAAGGGGAATCAAGCTCTTTACCCCATTTTCAAAAAAGAGAATCAAAAGTTTGTTTGGATCATATATAATGTCTTCTAAAAAGGAGGAGTAGAAAGGAGAAAGGTAGATATATGATGTACAGTGTATATCAGATATAGGACAGCTATTTATTTCCTTCACACAAAATGCTTAAAACACAAAAGATTCACAATCCCATATCAACAATTAACATGAAACAATGACTTACAACTACTCGCTGGCATTCAAAATATTAAAATACGAAGTACTTTATAGAATTACAGAAAAGCATTTTACCTTTTCTCAGATCTGCAATATTTGTACAAATGCCTCAAAGTTCATGATTCCCTGGCAAGTCAGACTAAATTAAAAGGCCTTCCTGTTGTCCTATAAGTGGCTGTCTTCTCTTCAAGAAATGCTAAAAGTAGTAGCATTAGAGAGCATCACCAATAAATGGCCCAGGAGCTCCCAAGGCATCAGATTTACAAGGTTGCCTCCAAGGCTGGAAAAGCCCATGGATTCTAGTTCAATCAACTGTGCTCAGACAAAAGCACACAAAGCAGAAGAAAGAGTCAGAGATTTCAGGTCTCAACTCAAACTCACTTTCAGGTATTGATTCAGACTCATTTAAATTAACTTCTTGCTCTAGCAGCCACCCTTTCTGGTGCCCTTTTCCCACTCTTCACAGGAACTCCTAGAGAGAGGGAGTTGCAAGGCCCAAATTCAGAAAGAAAAAAAAAGAGAGAGAAAGAATGAAAGTTGTTTCTTCTAAATTGACACAGAATCCTACCCTGTACCACTTTGGGGAAAATAGGCTACAGTACCAATGGACCACCAAAAGTGCCAAGTTTTTCAGTGTTGAACCAGAGCACATGATGCACAGAAAGTGGTACCAATGAAAGGATTGCCATTTTACCCCCCTCTGCATAAGGAAGTATTCTACACACATTAGAGAGAAGGGACTCAATCCTAGTATTAAAGAATAGGCCAGATTTGGTTAGATGGAGTAGAGAAGACCAGACATTCCTGGGCAAAAGGAATAATAAGGAATAGAAAATGGGAAAATTTCATACTACATGTTACCAAATATTTTTAGCACTTTCTGAAAACATATAGTATTTATATGCAAGACCTTACACTAGACTCTAGAGGAAGACAACGGATGAATAAGACAGTAGGTCCACTGGTAATAAGACAAAGTCATAGTCTCTCTCTTGCAGCAGTTTACATGGGGTAAATTAAATATAATTAGCATTTTTAAGAGTTTACTGTGCACATAGATGTTTGATGATTCAAAGACAAAAAGAAAAATAATCGCTGTCCTCAAAAGAATTTATATTCTAATTCATATTGCTTCTGCTTTGACCAAAAGAGAGATTTACTCTAGATTCCTTCATGGGACCTCTCAAGAAAAGCGTATTTATTACTTACCTCCCATATATGAGAGAAAGAAAAAGAGACAGAGAGAGACAGAGAGACAGAGACAATGAGAGAGATAGAAAGACACATAGAGAGAGATAGAGAAAGAGAAACAAAGACAGAGAAACATCTAGAGGGGGGAGGTGGAGAGAGAGGGGGGAAAGGGAGAAGGAGAGGAAGAAGGAGAAGGAGAAAGAGAAAGAGACAGAGACAGAAACAGAGAGACAGAGAGAAATGGAGGGAAGGAGGGAGAGAAGGGAGGAAGAAGAAGAGAGAAGAGGAAGAAGGAGAGAGAGAGGGAGACAGAGAAACACAGAGAGAGAGAGAGAGAGACAAAGAGAGAATGAGTTTGGAGCTTTCATCCATTCCTATACACAGTATGAAGCCTTGAATGGCTGGGCATCATCTGCTCTATGAATTTTCCTTTAACACTTAAATAGATTGTGATTTCTTGAGGGCCAGAACTGTTTTTGCTAGCACTTTAGCAAAGTGCCTGGCACATAGAAGGTGCTTAATAAATTCTTGCTGACTTGATTAAATAAATAGAACAGAATTGGAGAAAGGGGAAACACTAACAGCTAGAAGAATCAAAAAAGGTTTCATTTTGGAGGGGGTGCTTAAGATGAATGGTGAAGGAAGCTAAGGATTCTAAAAAGTAGGAGAGCATTCTAGGCATGTCTGCAAAAAAAAAAAAAAAAAGGCAATGAGAAGGGGAATGGAATATAAAATTCCTGGAATATCAAGTAGGCCTGATTGGCTGGAGAAGAGAGCATACAAAGGGAAATAATTTGAATAGTCATAGTCCTGGGACTAACAGAGGAATAAGGCTCTTCCTTTGTACTTACAAAGCTTTCATCAAGTTACAACTTGTCTTTCCCTCCCCCCCTTTACAAAATGGGAAGGGGAAAAACAACTTCACCTTGACACAAAAACTTAACTTTAACTTTTGACTTAAGAATAACATATTAATATAAATATATATATATATAACTTTGTAACTCTTCATCTTCATCATTTACAGACATTATTGAGCACCTGCTATGTGTGGATATTCTATATTAGTCACAAAAGATTCAAAGAGGTTTAATTCAGTCCCTGTCCTCAAGGAGCTTACAATCTAGTTAAAGAAATAAGAAAGAAGAGAATGTAAAATAGTAAGAATCAAAGTCTATAGACAAAGTAATAAAAGAAGTGGAGAAGAGATCACTGACTATTGAGTAATAAGAGAAGTCAAGAAACATTGATTGACCAGCGACTGTGCTAACTTGTGAAAATACCAAAAAAAAAAAAAAAAAAAAAAAAGTAAAGTAAAGAATAGTCCTTATTCTCAAAGAATTCAGTCTAATTTTGGGGGGGAAGGTGATACAAACAACTATACACAAATAAAATATAGTCAGAATAACTTAGAGATCATCTCAGAGGGAAAGTACTACCATTATGGGGTGTTAGAAAGGCTCTTGCAGACAGCAGGATTTTAATTTAAACCTGAAAGAAATCAGGGAAACCAGGAGGTAGAGCTGAGGAAGGGAAGCATTTCAGGGTATGGGAGACAGCCAACGAAAATGCTTTGAAGCAGGAGATGAATGTCTTTTTCAAGGAACAAGAAGGAGACTGGGGTCATAGGATTACAGAATCCAAGACTGGAATGGTTGGGGGAGGGAACACATTATGAAGCTTTTTAATTTTATTTTATATATAATATAGTATTTTATATTTAATCCTGGAGAAACAGTATGGAGGGAGAGAAAAAGAGAGCTCAGCAGAGTCTTGGTGATCACTCATAGTTAGCAGATGCTATGGGCGGAGAATCAGCAATGGAGACTGAGAAGGACAGTCCAGACAAGTAGGAGAACCAAGGGAGAGCAGGAAAGGTTTCTGTGAAAGTTGGAACTTGAGCTGGGTCTTGAAGGATTTAGAAAAACAGAAGGAGGGAATTTCTAAGTGCACAGAACTGTAGACTTGGAATACAAAGACCTAGCTTCATATCCAAGCTCTACCACTCACTAATTAATTTATCACCAAACCTCAGTTTCTTATCTATAAATAATAATTACAAATTTTAACTACCTTCTTAATATGGTTGTTGGTGAGAATTATTTTGTAAATCTTTATGCACAATGTAAATGAGCTGTTATTATTATGAAGGAAAAAAATGTATTTTCAGAGAATATATGGTTCTGCTTGATTCAGGCAGATGTTTTTATAGAGAATGGCAATAAGAACATCATCCATGACCCAGGGCAGGAGATGGGGAGGTAGGGAGAAGATGAGATAGAAGGCATAGGTACAGAGAGCTAGAATGTCTCAAATCTCAAAACAGAAGAAACTTGGCTTTAAATTTTCAAATCTACCACCAACTTGTTAAATTGAACTTTTCCCTTTGATGACCCCCACCTCTCTCACTCATTTTTAATCTCTCTGCCTGCTGCCTCTTTCTAGAAACACATTTAGATATTCCCAAACTTAAAAAACTGTCTCTTGACCTTACCATCACCTCAAGCTTTGATTCTATACCTCTCTTCTCCTCTCTTTCATAGCCAAACTCCTACAAACAACATGTAATCATTGACTCTTATTTCCTCACCTCCCACTCACTTCTCAGTGTTTTATAATCTGACTTCCAATGCAACCATTTCATGGAAATCTTTCTTTTCAAGGTTATCAACTATCTCTTATATGCAGAATCTGATAGTCTTTTCTTCATCTCTCTGCAGCATTTAACACTACTTATTACCCCATCTTCTAGGACACAAGCTCTAAACTTTTGTCCCTGTGTTTGGGACAGAATGATCTTTTCTGGTTTGCTTCCTGCCTGGAGTGTAACGCAGAGCTCTGCTCTAGGTCCTCTTCCCTTCTCTCTGTAGATTCCTGTAGACTCATCAAGGCTTCACTATGATTTTCTATGCCAATGACTCCCAAATCTACATATCTAGCTCTCATCTGTCTCCTGAGCCGCAATCCTACATCACCAGCTGCTTGCTGCATATCTTCACCCTGATGTTTCATACATGTCTCAGACCTGCACATAGATGGAATTCTGTGTCTTTCCCCCTGAATTTACCCTGATTCTTCAATTTTTTGCTACGTTCTGCTGAGAGCTCCATCATCCTTTTAGCCACTCCAAGGGCCATCACCAGGCGTCCTGATCCATGACTTGGACTCTGATGATTCTGCAAGACAAAGTGAGGCTAATGACCTGACACAGCTTAGCCTCACCTAAATCCAACTCATTTGCAAGTCAAGATATCACCCCCATGATATCATTGGTCCTTTTCAAATGAAGGATGAACAGTAACAGCAGCCACTCAAATTAAAAGTCAACTTTGTTTCAACGGGAAAAAAGTGCTCTGGAGTCAAAGGACCTGAGTTTAAATCTTTGTTTGTGACTTTTACTTAACTGTCCTGTGCATCATTTTTGTTGGAGGGGTGAGTGAGTGACAGTTGGGGTTAAGTGACTTGCCCAAGGTCACACAGTTAGTAAGTATCAAGTGTGGGAAACTGGATTTGAACTCAGGTCCTCCTGACTCCAGGACCCGTGGTCTATCCACTATACCACTCAGCTGCCTCCTTCAGTTTCTTCATTCAGGAAATGAGCATATCTCATGCTGTTCTATCTCAAGCACTCCACATTTCAGCCAATCTGGAGCACTGGCTGTTCCCTGGATTTGTCTATCTCCTACATCAAAACCTCAGCATCATCTGCCCATGATACCTGTAATGGTCCTTTCTCTTCATTTCTGTCCCTTGGAATCCCCAACTAGTGCCATTAAAGCCCAGTTCATGTAATACATTCCATTCAAAGTTTTTGCTCATCTCCCTGGGTCCCACCTTCTATAAGTTGTTAGTGCCCTCCTGACACCCCATTCCTAATTACTTTGTGTCAATCAATCAACAAATATTTATTTAGTGCATGCGGTATGCCAAGCACTGTGCTAGTTCTAAGGGGATGAAAAAAAAGTGAAATGTCCCCTGCCTTTCAAGAGCTTAGCAAGGGAAGGTAGCACCTACATATCTAGGTACATACTAGAAACACTGTAATTTACCAAAGAGTGGGAAAGCACTAGTAGCTGGAAGATTGAACCAATGACATAAGGAAGGTGATGTATTGACTTATTCATAGAGGCAAAGCTGTACAACTCAAGTGATCAGAAAAAAAATTCATTACTTTAATTGAGCCTGCAAGTAAACTAACAATTCTAAGAGGTAGAAATGAGTAAGGAATAGATCATTTTAGGCTTGGGGTCCAACAAGTGCAAAAGAACATAGAATAGCCATAGCCATTTTATTAATATGTATGAAATAGAGTAATATGTGAAAAAGACTAGAAAGGTAGAGTTAGGATCAAGTTATGAAGGACATTAATTACCAGACAGAGAAGTTTTTGTTTGATCTTGGAGGCAATTGGGAGCCAGTGGAGTTTGTTGAGTAAGGGAACAAGATGGTCAGATTTGTGCTTTTAAAACAAAAATTGGCAACTGTATAAAGGATTGTTTGGAGAAAGGAAGACTTTGAGGAAAGGAGATTTATTGGGAGGCTGTTGCAATGATCCAGGGTGAATGAAGAAAAGAGGACAGATAAAAGAGATATTCAATCACTCAGTTAACAGTAATTATGCACTAAGTGCCAGGAATACCAAAATAAAAAAGGCAAAAGATCCCTGTCTTAGAGCTTACGATCTTATGGAGCCAACAACATGTAAACAATAAGAGATAATTAACAGAGTGAAGGCACTGACATTAAAAGGAATTAGAAGTGATTTCTTAGAGAAGGTAAGATTTTGATTAGCCCATGAAGTCAGTAGTAAGAGCCAAGGAGGGAGAGCATTCCAGGTATGGGAAAAAGAGAAAATGCCTAAAGCTGAGAGAGGCAAGATTTTGTTCATGGAATGCCAGAAGAGAATGGATTAGACAACTGACCAAATATGGAGGATGTGAAGAGGGAAAAGGGAGTAAGAAATTGAAGGAAAATACCGAGGTTACAAATCTGGGTGACAGAAAGGATAGTAGTATGGTTGATAGCAATAGTAATTTTTGAAGAAGGTTGGATTTTGAAGTGAGGGGAAGGATGGATTCTGATTTTGGACATGATGAATTTGAGATGTGTATAAGAGAGAGAATTGGAAATATCCAATAAGCAATTGTTGAAGCAGGACTGGGGGAAAAGAGAGACAGAGACAGAGAGGGGGGAGGGAGGGAGGGAGAGAGAGAGACAGAAAGAAAAAGAGAGAGAATGAATTAGGGCTGGATACATAGACCTAAAATAGAACACCTGAATAGAGGATATTTTAGTCCCATGTGAACTGAAAGGAAGATAGAAAAGATAAGAGAGTCCTAGACAGAGCCTTGAGGGCCCTGAGGCCACCTGTTAGGGATAATGATATAAATGATGATCCAGTAAGAAACTTAGAAAGAATGGTCAGAGAGGAAGAAAAATCGCAAGAGGAAAGGTCAATGGCAATGAAGAAAAATTCATCGGACTTGGCCATTAAGAAATCATTGGTACTTTGGGAAAAGACACGTTTCCATTAGTTGATTGTATATAATTTGCATTTTGCTTCTTTGTATATATTGTAATCTCCCAGTATAGCATACACCCCTTGGGGACAGGAACTGTTTTGATTTCTGTTTTTGTATCCCTGGACACAAAATCTTTTTTTCTTTTTTTTTTCTTTTTTTTTTTTTTCTTTTTTGGTATTTTTGTATCCCTAGCACAGAATCTTATGCATAGCAGGTGTTTAATAAATGCTCTTTTGCCAAGTTCAAGCCATTCTTTTATGCTTTTTAAAAAATTATTTTAACTGTGATCTAGACTATTAAAAACATATATAAATATATAGCATGGTCTTATATCACACATGTTTTAAAATATTTAAATATAAGCCAATACTCTTATCAGTTTGATCTTAATGGATAGGACTTTTTCTCCCTTTGAACACTTAACAAAAACTCTTCATGAATAGTGGTAATTCAAAGCACTTTATAGATTTTTATCTACAACATTGCTCTGAGATGAAATCTAGAAATCTTATTCCTGTTCAAAATATGGGAGAACTGATGAAGACAAAGGGAAAATGTCTTTCCCAGAATTCTGTAGTAAGGAAATGATGGCTTTAGGAGTTACTCAACAAATATTTATTAAGCACTTAGCTATATGCTTAGGCATTACGCTAACTAGGGATTAAAAAAAAAAAAAAAAAAAAGACAAAACACAGTTTCTGCCTTCAAGTAGTTTACATTCTAGCAGGGGAGCCAATCAGTAAATAACTAGGTTCATACAAGAAATACCAGATAGATGAAAGGTAGTCTGAGAGGGGAAGGCAAAAACAATTGAGTGGAGTAAGGCAGAGATAAGGGAATAGAGTATTCTGGGTATGAATATCAGCCACTCTAAAGGCTTGGAGACAACTGATGGACAGTTCTGTTCAAGGAGAACTTTATAACAAACCTATAAAGATTATGAAGATCTTCAAAAGAGAATTTATGTTTGATCCTGAAGGTAGTAGGTAAAAGTCAGATGATCTAATTCCCAATCCAAAATAGCAGCTCTAGTAACAATAATAATTAGAATTGTAATAATAATAGGTCACTGATACTTGTATATATATATATATATATACATTACATATTATTTACATACATATATATATGATGTATACACTGATACGTATATATATGTATATATATATACATTGCATATTATTTACATATATATTTCCTCCCAACAACTCTCTCCAAGTTTCAGTTTCTTAATCTAGGCCTATAAAATAGCTAATACAAATAGCATTGCCCCCATTTTACAGAAGAAGAAACTTGATAAGTGATTTGACCAATTGCACATAGGTCATAAATACCTGACTAGTTCCTCTGGTATCAAGTCTAGTATTCTTTCTGCTACAGCATTTTGCCTTAGATGGTGATGGGTAGGGTTGAGATTAGGATTAGCATTTATGATATAAAGGGAAACTTTAAGCCATTTCATTATTTAGTCTTAAGCAAAAAATTAGCTTCCCTTTCAACTCTGCATAATTTCACTTAAAGCATCTATCAAGCAAATGTGTTTTAGTAACCAACCAATTCTTTGCCTTTCTATTCAATACCACGAACATTGAAAGAGCTTATTTACCATAGGTAAAGTCCTGGGTTAGAGACTGAGCATTTTAAGATCAACGATAACATAATACCTGCCTTTGAGGAGCTTATAATATTACATATTTGTACTAATCTTATACACTCTTCTTAAAAAAAAAAAGTATGCCTTCTTTAATTTTAAAGAGGATGGAAGCACAGTCCTACTCTGCTCCCCCAAAATAGATTTGTTATGCATTAGGAGACTGAGAAGGAACAGTCAGACAAAAGAGAGCAAAATTCACTAAAATCCAGAGATGGGAGAGTAGCTGAGCAAATACAAGAAATATTAGCCATGAGCCTCTGTCCTCAAAGAAATCCAATTAATTTTAAGACATTGGATCTTCTCAGTATCCACAAGCTTCAAACTCGGGATCTTTCCAAGACATCTGGGTCTTCATCATATTTTAGACAAATCTATTCCCTCCACCCCCCCCTTGCCTATGAAAGTCCTTGTGGTCCTAATGGTCTATGATTCTCTGACCTTCAGAAGGTTGCTCTTTGCTTTTATCAGACCAGTGACCCAATTCTAACAGACGTGAAAAGAGGGGATGGGCTCATTTCCTTAAAGTGACACATTTGAGAACCCTTGAAAAAGTTTAAAGTGTTCTTCTACAAGTGGATGGTATCATTATTAAACCAATAAAGCTCTGTCAGTGACCAGGTAGGGATGGAAATCCTGACCTATTAGACCACTTCTCTTCCCTTCCCAGCAGAAAGGTCGCTGGATTTGCCCCATAGTGCCTATGGCCAGTCATGTCTGAATACATTCTTCCCTTTGGCACAGGACCATGTGACCTGGAACTTTCTGAGGAGAAAAAAAAAAAAAAAGGAAAAAACCTCCAACCCTCTCTCTTCGCCTCTCTTCTTTGTGTCCCAAAGACAGGTGTAACTCTCAGCCCAGGAGAAGCAGGTGTGTCCCACTGGGCCCTAAGCAGCTGGCTTTAGCATTCCTTTCCCGACACCCAGAAATCCCCCCAGGGAACACAGCCATCTGAAACATCAAAGGAACGTCTACAGACTTCTGAGCACTGCCACAAAAGACTGAGCCAGAGGGGACCGGGCTGGGGCAGCAGTATTCCCAGGCATGGAACAGAGCCGGCCACATCCTACAGTGGGATGTAGCATATTTTCCTGGCCAGCGCATCCGGCAGAGAGATACCCTTTTCTGTCATAATACATACACACAAGGGGGCAGAGTTAAGGTTTCTGTGGGAGGCTTAATGTAGTTTTTTTGGCAACAAGTTCTTCGAGTGCATCTCTCCTTTTCTGCCTGTTTTAAGAAGAGAAATGGAAAAAATAGCTCTGACTTCCCTCTCCCAGAGACTTAAAAAAAAAAAAAAAGAAAAAGAAAAAAGTAGAAGAAAAAGAAAAAAGAAGAGAAGAAAGCCTTTTACAATTATCCCTAATAAGTATAAAGTAAAAAATCATCCTCTGTTTCCTCCTGCCAAGACCATGGTTCGAAGATTCCCCAAGCCCATTAAAGCCTAGATTATCCTTTGGGGATCTTTTCAGAGCCACACTGAAACCAGTGCCCGTCATAAGAATGATTATTTCTCCATCGGATGCTTACAGCTACAGAGAGCATTCGGTAAAATATGGCAATGTTGGATTGCACCTGAGCCTGAGCGGGTAAGACTTCAGAGTTCTAAGGCTAAGTTTATTCACTTGTCAGTAGACAACAGAATGCATGCATATCTGCATCCTCCTCCTCCACCTCTTCTTCCTCTTCCACCTATTCCTCCACCTCCTCCTCCTCCTTTACCTCCTCTCCCCCTCCTCCTCCAACACCACCAACAAAGCCAAATCATCACCTAACAGGTTGGGCACCTGAATTTAGGCACCTCTCCAAAAAGCAGTTAGGCACTCAAATCTCTAGAAGGAAGATGAGAACAAAGAGGAAGAGAGTGGAAAGAGCTCCAGATGTAAAATCAGAGAACCTAGCTTCATATTCTGCTCTTTGTAGAGTCTTAGGAAAGTCACTTCTGTTGGATGTAACCTAGAACACTGGGAAGATCTCAGTACAGATCCTCACTCTGCCACTTACAATACACTCCTTAGCTGGCCTCTGACCAATCTGTCACTTTGCCAGTGTTAAGTCTGTTTCCTGATCTGTAAAATGAGAGGATTGTTCTATTTGACATCCAAGATTCTTCCCCATCAGCCATATATCCATATTTCTGCACTTCAGATCTTCCAACTCTAAAAGACTGTGGTTCTAAGGCAATTCTTAACAAGGAAGAGCTGAGGGTGGGAGGGGTTATCTATGTGGCCAGGTAAGATTATCATGATGCTAAGCAACGAAACAGTTCCTAAGGATTCAATCTACTGCTGCTCCTGTTTATCCAAAAGAAAGAAAAATAGAGGCTATCCCATAAGCCATGAGTCTAATCCTCTAGAGGCAATCCAGTCCTGCAAGGGATTTTAAGAAGGGGCTATTAGAGACAGGTTTGGTGGCCTAAGGGGTTGGGGAAGAAAAGTCTCCAGGATTAAATTAAAGCAATGGCTGCTGCTGGTGAGTTTCCAGTTCAATATCATCAGTGAATTTAATGAGGATGCCAGGCCCTTCTTAGCATCCAGATCACTAATGGGGAGGTTAAAGAAAACAGGACCTGACACCCATTCTGATGGGCAACCCTCTGGACAAGTTCCCACCAACTCAATCCATTAACCTCTGCCCAGTGTCCTTCACCCCTTGGTCCACACCACAGGGCTCGTCTCCAAGTCCATCTGAGAGACGAAGAAGGCTGCACACTACATACTCTTCGAAAGCTAGGATCGAACAGCTAGTTACAACTGGTCTCATTGCTCCATCTGCTTATTGTGAGATTTGCTTTAAGTGAAAGGCCGTGTAAATTGAGATTTTTTTAAATGTAAATAAACAGTATAAATCCATTGGACTACTTACTTCTAGTCTTTGTCTTCCCTCTATCACATATACCGATTTAATACCTTCACTTAACATCTTCTTTTATCCTTTATTCATGGGAGGATGTAGAATAGAAAGATCACTGGGTATGGAGAACCTGAGTGCAAATCCCATCTCTATATTTACCATATGGGTGATGTTGGGACAATCACTTAACCTCCCTGTGCCTCATTAAACTACATTATCTCTCTGGTCCTTTCCAACTCTCCATCTATCATGTTAAAATTTCTAGTATCTAATTCAATGCTTAGCATATAAGTAGCTCATATATGTTTGTTGAATTGAATTTACCAGGAGCTAAGTAAGTTATCCACAGAGTTGGATAATTATACCTTTTGCCACCCAGCCACCCCAAAAAAGTTGAAGAAGAATGAAAAAAAATCAGCATCTTTTTTACCTTTTTCATTCATCTGGAAAATACTCACCTCCATAACCTCTTTTCCTTTAGCCTCATCTCCCCCTCCCCCCTTTCTCTGTGACTTCGAGAAAAACAGATTTGGGTGATTTCTTTCACAAAGCCTGTTCCTGTGTGTTTGTGTTTCCAAATGATCCTTTATCTGCTTTTAATAAACCTATTGTATCGACAGGGTCTTCATCGTGTCCAAATCAAGAATGCCCTTTTCCTTCCATTTTTCTTGCTAGAGCAACTCAAAAGCTTCACCATTTTATAGCCTTCATTGATTTTGCCTCCCTCCTCATTTATTAATGGGTCTACTTTCTCTCTGGAATTCTTTTTTCTCTTCCCCTGACACATTACAAAAGCCCTTCTCATCCTCTCCATCCCCTTGGGCTAATATTAGCAAACATCTGCTAAGTAGTATTTTATATTATATAGGTTTTTGATATTATATGAGTATAAATAAAATCCTAGGCACTTGTCTCTTAACCGCCAGGGAGCCCACAGGTTACTTCTTCAGCATATTTTTAATGTCTAAATTACTTTCAATTTTAACAAAAATTTCCCTTTTTTATTTAGTATTTACAGAAAGAGATCCAAATACAGAGTTCACAACTCAAACCACTCAAGAAAGGAGCATTTGCATATGCTAATGAGAAAAAAAAAGGAGAGGGAAAAATGTATGAGTGAAACTCAAGAGTCCTATAATTGGAACAAATCTGGAGAAATCCAGTCACCTGTACTCCCCAATCCTCATTCTGGAATCCAAGGTATTAAGTAAATACACAATAGAGATTGGGTTTCAACATTAAGTGAGCATATAAATGGCTGTGAAAGCAGAAAAAGGGTGCAATACAACCCAATACACAATGAATACAATCCAGGAAACAAGTATCTTGTCCTAGCACAGAATGGCATAAGCAGTGCAGGAAGAGAGGAGGAGGGAAAGAGGGAAGGAGGGAGGAAAGGGAGAGAAGGGAGGAAGGGAGGGAGAGAGGGAAGAAAAAGAGAGAGGGAAGGAGAGAGAAGGGGATAGAGAGGGAAGAATGGAGGGAGAGAGGGACAAAGAGAGGAAGGGAGGGAGAGAGAGAGACAGAGACAGAGACAGAGACAGAGGCAGAGACAGAGAGACAGACAGAGACAGACAGAGAAACAGACAGTGAGAGACACAGAGACAGAGACAGAGAGACAGAGAGAGAGACAGAGAGAGAGAGAGAGAGAGAATATACTGAGCTTCATACATAAGAGCACAGTCCTGATCAACATTAGCTAGTCTGCCCACCATGCATCCCCAAGGGTAGGCAGATTCCAGTCATACAACCAGAGAAATGGAGATGATACATCTGTTAAAACCAGACCACACAGCAAGTGGAGGGGCCAATGCAGACAAAACTCTTGACATCCCTGACCCAGGCTGCTATGTAGCAAGAATGAAGCAAGGTCACTGAAAAGACCATCCTTTGGCCGACTTGTAACACTTCGACCTGCCCAAGACTGGGAGAAGCTGTTTAAATGCTGAGTTCAGCATACAGAAAGGCTCCTCTAAGCAGCTCTACCTGCTGTTACTTTAAAGCCAACTGTGTAGAATCAGACCACACTGGAGACCGCTCACCTGCCAAATCCCCTCAAACTCCATCCACGGTGAGATCTGCAGAAGATTTCTAAAAACCCCACCCCCTTCCCTAATTCTGCAAGTTCTTACTCCTCAGAAGAATGGAATTCCTTCCAAGGTCATTGGTTATATTCCCCAAAACCTCATAAACTCCCTTGACTCCCAAAGGATTCTATAATTTATTCACCTAAATTCAGTAGAAACCCCTTCTTTCAAAGCCCATTAATTGAGAATACATGATCATTTGGATTAAACTAGGCTGGTTTCCTTTTCTATGAATTCACCCAGTTCACCAGAAATTTACCAATAGATTTTGCCAAGACACTGGAGATATACGGGGTCCCTTTCCTTTAAGGAGCACAGTCTAATGGGAGAGGTAAAAAACATGTACACAACTACTTATTGTAGTGAAATTTGGAATGCACTAAGTAGAAAGTTTAAAAAACTAAAATTATTTGAGTGATCTGAAATGATTTCAGTTCTGTAACACTTTGGAAAGGGGAAGATAAAAGAATGAACTCTTAGTACAAACAAGGATGGTAGGGGAAAGTGACCCAAATTGGAGAATAAACTATTTTCAATAACTCAGTAACAATATTTGTTTACAATTAATGTGCTAATTACAAAGTTTGTTTAAGCCACTCATCCACTTGGAAACACTTTCTCAGGCATAGTAACATTGTGGTTTATCCCAGAAGCAATAGGAAGTCACTGACTTTTTAAAAATTTTTATTAATTTTTTTATTTTCAAAACATATGCATGGATAATTTTTCATCATCGACCATTGCAAAACTTTGTGTTCCATATTTTTCCCTTTTTCCCCCACTCCCTCTCCAAAATGGCAAGTAATCCAATATATGTTAAGCATGTTAAAAATATATGTTAAAGCCAATATGTGCATACATATTTATGCAATTATCTTCCTGCACAAGAAAAATCAGATCAAAAAGGAAAAAATTAGAAAGAAAATAAAATGCAAGCAAACAACAACAAAAAGAGTGAAAATGTTATGTCGTAATCCACCCTCAGTTCCCACAATCCTCTCTGGGTATAGAGGACTCTCTTCATAACAAGACCATTGGAACTGACCTGAACCATCTCATTGTTGAAATGAGCCACATCCTTCGGAATTGATCATTGTATAATCTTATTGTTGCCAAGTCACTGACTTTATTAAAGTGGAGAAATGACAATCAGACCTATACTTTAGGAAATTTCTTTGTTCTGTAAAAAAACAAAATACTGAAGATGGGAGAAACTCAAATCTAAGAAAGCAGGAGTCTATAACAGTAGTCTGTATTTGAAGTGATTCAGATCTTCCTGAACTCTGATGAAGGCTGAGTAGATAAAAAGAGAAAGATGCCAGACAAAACATGTTATAAAGGTGCCAATGACAGAATTTAGCAACAGAATTAGTGGGGAAAGGTAAAGAAAGGGAGGAAGAGGGAAAAATCAAGAAAGACTCCAAAATTTGGAGTTCAATGGCTGGACAGCCAGGCTTGACAGGAATAGGAAAGTTTTGAGGAGTAGACTTGAGGAGGGGGAATGAGGGGAGAGATAATGAATTCTACTTTCAACAAGTTGAGTTTGAGATACAGTGGGCAACCAGCTACAGCCATTCAGCAAACATTTGAGAATGTAGTATGATAGTTGAAGGAGAAGAATATATAGATTTTGGAGTCATAAACATCGTGATAATTAAACTCATATAAGCAAAGGAAACCACTCATTTGTAGGTGGGAATGAGAAGAGAGGGAACAAGAGGGCCAGCACAGAATTTTAGGCTATATTCATGCTTAAAAAGCAAGAGATAGGTAATGATTCGGCAAAGAAGGATATAGTAAATGAGCAGCCAGTCAAGTAAGAGGAAAACCAAGAAAGCAAAGTGTCATAAAAACCAGGGAAAGAAAGGGCATCCAGGAGGAAGAAATAGTTCTCTGTGTCACAAGTTACAGAAAGGTCAAATAATATGAAGACTTAGAAAAGGCCATCAGATCTAGTATTTAAAAGATCATCGATAACTCCCCCCAAGAGAGCAGTTTCAGAAGACCAGAAGTCAGACTTCAAGGAAGTGAAAAGTAGGAGATGAGAAAATATAGATAACAAGTGTAGATTATTTTTCCTGTAAGTTTAGCCTTTTCTTAAAGATCACTAATGAGGGACAATCCACTATCTTCCTTAGTAGCCACTTCTACTTTTGGATAGTTCACACTGTTAGGAAGTTTCATTATTTAAAAGTAACAAAGTAGTACTTCTTTAAAAAAAAAAAAATCTATACTTCAGGCTTTTTTTTAAAAAATAATAGAGAGAATCAGCAGTGTCATGATAAGTAGCCACTCTCTATGATGAGAAGCCCAGATCTGTCAAGGGCAGAAATTAGGAGTCTGTGGGTTCTTCCCTTTGTTGCCAAAATGGTCTGCAAAATGAAAAGGAAAGTCTGTTCTCTCTCTCTCCTTAATATCAATACTTATTGGCATGGAAGCCTTCACCAACTTCATTTCCAACCTGGGACTCTTTACCCCATCTTAGGCAACCTAGTGCCCCTCCCCCACCCCGGAAACTCAACATATTGAGGCTGAACCTAGATAGATACCTAATGGATTTAGTCCACCAAAGTTTAGAACTTCATTGCTCAAGAGATCTCCTAGCCTCAGCCTCTTTAGTAGCTGGAATTTCAAGGGTATACCAGTATTCCCAGATACCTCTTCACTCTCCTTCAATTTTTCTAACAATGAGTGCTAGCCAAAAGTAGAATGGAGTGTCTTTGGAGGTGTAAGTTCTCCATAAATGGAAATTCTCAAACAAAATCAAATGACCACTTATTGAGAATGTAGTAGAGGGGATTTCTATTCAGATATGATTGTACTAAATGGCCTCAGAGGCCCCCTCCAGTTCTTAGATTCTAAGTAGAAACTGGGAAAATCCATTTCTTTATAAATTTCAACATATGTGACAGGGGTTTCTAACCTTGTTTGTGTCATGGGCTCCTTTGACAGTCTGCTGAAGTCCAGTGACTTGTTCAGATGAATGCTTTTAACTGCATTTTTTTAAACTACTTTTAAATAAAACACATAGTATTATGAAAGAAACCAATTATGTTGAAATAGTTATCAAAAGGTATTTTTTTAAATTCATGAATCCCAGGTTAAAACCATCTGTATGAAAAACACTAAAAGGTAACAAAATTCTTGTTAAAGGCATGGGCAATGTTAACACCACATGATTAAGTTGAAACTGAATGACCTGCCTAAGGTCGCACAAGTTAAGTGACATTAGAGATGAGATTTGAAGTTAGGCTCCCTAAACTCCAGAGCCAATAAAGGCATATTCTCATGTGTTGAATTAGTCAGAGAAAGCTGACTAGAGGAGATGAGACTTGATCTAGGCTTTCATTAATGATGAGAATTGGGAGAAGAGTGGGTAGGGAGAAGGAGGCACTATTGGCAGGGAAGGGGTTATGCCACGGAGGGAATGAACCTGTTGTTTAATTATATAATTTCAGAGCTGGGAGGCACTTCAGAGGTCTAGTCTAATGAGTTTAATGTCCCTCAAACAGTTGGCAAGCAGAGGAAACAAGTAGTTTGGACACCTACAAGATGCCCAAAAGATGATTCAAGTGAATCCATAATCCTATCAATGTGAAGCTATACCCTTCAACAGTGTAGAGGTTGCCACCCATTTGCATGTTTTCATCCATGTAATTCTTATTCATATCCTTCTATAAATCCTCTCTCCAATCCTCTACAGGTTTTTTTCTTTTAGCATTCCATGGGTATGGCAATACCACAGCTTGACTTATACTCCAAAGAAATCAGTAAGAGTAAAAAAAAAAAAATATATATATATATATGTGTGTATATATATATATATATATATACATACACATAAATATACATATATGCATATATATTACATATACACATGTGTAATAAAATATATTACATAAATATGATGTAGTCTATGATCTAGAGATCAAAGTAAAAGGGAAAGGGCCTATATGTATAAGAATATTTATAGCAGATCTTTTTGTGATGGCAAAGAATTGGAAATTGAGGAGGTAGCCACTGGGAATTGGTTGAACAAATTATGGCATATGAATGTGATGGTAAATTATCGTACTACAAGAAATGATGAAAGGAATGGTTTCAAAAACTGGGAAGACTCATATGAGTTGAAGTAAGCAGAGGGGCAGCTAGGTAGCACAATGGAAGGAGCGGGAAGCCTTGAGTCAGGAAGACCTGAATTCAAATCCAGCCTCAGATACTAGCTGAGTGACTCTGGTCAAGTCAGCTAATCCTGTTGGCCTCGGTTTCCTTATCTATAAAATGAGCTAGAGGAAGTAAACGTAAAGCAATTTAGCATCTTTGCCAAGAAAACCCCAAGTCTTGAAGAATCAGACACTACCGAAACAACTCACAACAGCAACAGAATTGAGCCGAACCAGGAGAATGTGTGCAATAAAAACAATATTGTAAAAATAAACAAACTAAAGACTTGGGAACTCTGAAAACATAGTGTTCCAGCACAATTTCATGATGAAACCACAATTCATAATAATTTATGATGAAACCAATTATTCACCTACTCATAGAGATGATAGAATGCGGAATCAAACATTTTTCTGAACATGACAACTGCAGAAATGTGTTTTGTTTAATTATAAATGTTTACAATGTTTTTCTTATTTTCTGGGTAGGGGCTAAAAGTAAGAAATGCAGATCTCATTGTATAATAACACTATTATATAATAAACAAGTACAGATGCAAAGAATCTGAGAACACTCATATGAGTCAAGGAAAAGTAAAACAAGAAAACCAGGGAAAAAATGTATAAAATGACTCCCGCATTAAAAAGTAGAACAACCCATTTTCTGGAGCCTTAATCAAATCAATACTGTAATTACCCCTAATATAGATGTGTACTCTCCTAATATCTCCATTCACCATCTAAAGATTTCAAACCAAAATACCTGGCTACCACTTTGCTATACTGCTTTCTCCCCTTTAGAATGTAGGCTTCCTGAGGGCAAATGTTTCTTCCACTTTTGTATGTGCAAGGTCAGTGCTGAGTACAAAGTAAACATTTAATAAAAGCTTTTTCATTCCCTTAAGAAATCTCATTTAAAAAAATTGACAATCACAACTCCAATGGCAGAGAGGTGAAAGATGAGGAGTACAGAATGATATAATTTTTTTTAGAAGGATAATGTATGGTTCTCTTTTGCTTGACTATATTCATTTGTTACAAGAGATTCTGAGTGTTATGGGGGGAGCAAAATGGCAAAAATGATGCTAAAAAATAAAAAATGAAAAGACCAATAATGAAACATTTATAAAACATACAGAATAGAGCAGAAGATAACTCAGAATGAAACACAAATAAGCAGAGCAGTACTTAAATTATACTTAATTTTATTATATAATTTATAAAAACTGTACATAATTGATATTAATAGTTTCATATTCAATTCTTTTTTCTGTTCTTTGAATATGAAAATGATCACATTTATTGATGACTATCAACTTCATAACCTTCCCCCTCCAAAAAAAAAAAAAAAAACCTGGGGGAAAAAAATTCATGGATACTCATGAAATAATCAGATTGTCCATCTGTTATTCCACTCTCCTAATACATATCAGCCTACTTCCCTACTTCCACCAGTATATTTACATCCACTATGCATTTTCATGGAGAGGCAATGTAGTACAGGAGAAAGTGTGCTGGCAAAATGGATGATTTTTATTACATTAAATTTAAAAGGTTTTGTACAAAGCCAAATTTGGGCATAATTCCAAATTGTTCTCCGGAATGATTAGTTCACAACTCCACCAATGATGCATTAGCATTCCAATTTTCCCACTTCTTCTCTAACATTAATAATTTCCCTTACAGCCAATCAGATGTACATTTCTCTAATCAATAGTAATTTAAAGCATTTTTTCATATGAGTGTAGATAGCCTTGATTTCTTCATCTGGAAATTGCCTGCTTATATCTTTTGATCATTTATTAATTGGGGAATGACTTGTATTATTATAAAGTTGACTCAGTTCTTTGTGTATTTTAAAAATGAGACCTTTATCAGAAACATTGGCAGTAAAAATTGTTTTTGAACTTTCTGCTTTCTTTTTAATCTTTGTTGTATTGGCTTTGGATGTACAAAACTGTGAATACCCTTTGATTCAGCATTACTACTACTAAGTCTGCATCCCAAAGAGATCATATAAAAGGGGAAAGGACCCACATTGACAAAAATATTTATAGCAGCTCTTTTTTGTGATGACAAAGAATTGGAAATTGAGGGTATGGCCATCAATTGGGGGATGGCTGAATTAACTGTGGTATATTAACGTAATGGAATACCATTGTGTTAGAAGAAATAATGAACAGGCAAATTTCAGAAAAACTTGGAAAGACTTACATAAACCAATGCTGAGTAAAGTGAGCAGAACCAGAACATTGTACACAGTAACAGCAACATTTTGTGGACAATCAACTTTGATAGACTTAGCTCTCCTCAACAATACAATGATCTAAGAATTCCAAAGGATTCATAATGGAAATGCTATCCAGAGAAAGAATGGTGGAGTCTGAATGCAGATCAAAGCATACTATTTTCACTTTATATTTTGTTTTGGTTTTTCTTTCTTATAGTTTTTTTCTCTTGTTCTGATTCTTCTTTCATAGCATGAGTAATGTAGAGATATGTTTAATATGATTGTATGAGTATAATGTGTGATTTTATGATTGTATTGCTTACTGTTTGGAGGAGAGAGAGGAAATGGAGAGAGAAAAAAATCTGGAACTTAAAGTCTTATAAAAGTGAATGTTGAAAACTATCTTTACATTTAATTGGAAACAATAAGATATTATGGGGGAGGGGAGAAAGAGGGAGAAATGTGTTATATATTTAGAGACAAAGGAATTGAGACCAAATCCCACCTTTGCTACTTACTATCTGCACAATACTGGGCAAGTCACTTAATATTTTTTGACCTCAGTTCCTCACCTGTAAAAAGTTGGAATAGAAGTCCTAAAAAAAAGTCTTTTCTAAGCTCTATGGTTCATTGTACTTGTGTTCATGATAAAGTCTCACAACAATGCTCCTTACTGCGGTCCTATATTTGGTGGTGGTCCCTGGTAAAACCCACCTCATCCCTTCTATAACCCTTTCAGTATCTAGACAAAGGAACAACAGGGGGATGACGAGACTTCATGATGTGTCCATGATGACATGCCAACACCTTGACTGAAATGGAATTTACAGACCAGGACACCAGCTCCTTTACCCATCATCTCTTCCTCACACTCTCCTCACCTTCCCCCACTTCAGTTCCCCATGACACCCATTATGTGAAAGATTGTCATTGTTTTCCTTGGACCCAAAGGGTAAAATCAGAAGCAATGGTTAAAAGTTAAAAAGGAGTCACATTTTAGATCCACATACAATGGAAAACTTCTTAATTAACAGAGTTGTCTAGAAATGGAATGGACTGATTTAAGTAGTGAACAAGGAAGTCATGATTTCCCTGTCATTAGAAGCCTTTATTGAAGATTGCATGACAACTTGTCCTGAATGTTATGGAAGTAGATGGTTTGGAGAAGAGATTGGTGTTAGTGAGATCTCTTCTAACTTGAATTCTTTAATTTGAAGCTTTTTAAATTTTAGTAGATTAATTGCATTCTTTTTTACCATGGTCCCCCCTCTCCAGCCATTTCTATCCCCACCCCTGTCTCCACAGGCTTTTACAGATGAACTTTTTGACTTATCTTGCCAGGGCTTAAAGCCGCCACAAAATTTCCCCAAGTTTCTCCTCTAATCATCCTCCTTAAACTCTCCCTCTGCTTTACAACACTTCTTCTTCCATTAGGATGTAAACTCTTTGAGATTAGAGATTGTCTTGCTTACTTGTATTCTGATCCCTAGAAAATAGCACTAAGTATAATAATACACAGAAAGTGCATAAATCTTCTCTCTCCCTCTGTGTGTGCCTCTCTCTGTCTCCCTCTCTATCTCTCTGTCTCTGTCTTCCTCCCTGTCTGTCTCTGTCTTTCTGTCTCTGTCTGTCTGTCTCTGTCTCTCTTTCCCTCTCCCTCTCTCTGTCTCTTTCTCTCTGTCACTACATTTCTCTTTCTCTCCTGAGATAAATGAGATTACCTTCAGACCCACAGATGCTGCACATGGAAGGTGTTTTTAAAAAGGGATATGACCAGCCTCTCTTTCTGTGGAAGGAGATGTAACAGAACAATCAGTTGCTACCTAAATTACGCTAATTAGTGCATTTGCATATTGACTACTCCCTTCTGAACCACTTCTGGCTAGTGAGTCTTCCTGCATGGTACTGTGAGTACCACATGGGGTGGATAGAAAACTGGAGACAGGCCAAATCCAGCTATTGTCTCAAAGACAATCACTTCTCACCTGGCTCTAAGTCTGCAGCTGGACAAGTTCAAACCTTCTAAAGCAAGTTCTAAGGGGACAGTTTTCTCACCAACTTGGAGCCCAGAAATAAATTAGATGCAAACCATATAATCAAATATCTGTCCCTAAAGAATATGAGATCTGGGATGGTTGGAAAAACCCTGACCCCCAAAAGGCCTAAAAATAAAAACAAAAAGCCCCCGGTTTCTGATGCCTGAATTTCTAAGATTCCTGTGGTTGAAACCAGAGATTTTTTTCTTTCTAATAAAATACAAAACCTTCTGAGAGGCAGGACGGTGAACGGTAGAGGTGTACTCTACTGTGTACTGAATGCAGTCCACAACACTCCATGTGCCACTTAAACTAGCTTAAAATGTAATTGGGAAATATTTAACAAAATAAAAAATACAATAAAAAATAGATATTACATTTTATATCTAAGTCAATATACGCCTACAGGGTCTTTACATATAGTTTAGTGGCCCCTATTTCTATTTGGATTTGACACCACTGCTATGGAGGAAAGAGTTCTGGATGTGGAATCAGGAAGACCTGAGTTCATCTGGCCTCTGACACTTATCATTTGGGTGACTGTGGACACGATCTCTCTCTGAGTCGAGGACAATTCTCTAAGACTAGATACTAAATTTTAGATAGATTAGATAGATTAAAATTATAATACAGTGATCCCTGCAATGGGGATACTATTTAGCCATCATCACCTCTCTGGGTCTCAGTTTCCTCATTTATAAAATAAGAGATCAGACCTGATTATCTCTAAGGCTCCTTTTAGGCTTACATAGTGTGATTCTAAGCAATGAAGAATTATCAGTCTAATCAGAATAAATTTAACAGATTCTTTACTAAGAGGAGGAACTATCAAAAAAGAATGGGAGATAGAGGGAAAGAAGGAACAGAGAGAAAGAAAGGGAAAAATCAAGGGGAGACTAGGAGTATCAAAATCCAGCTTCAAGAATGTCCCAATTTTCAAATCAGAGAATTCGGTGATTAATGCTCGTTTGGTTGATTGGGTGAACATTAGACAATCTAGTCCAATCTCCTTATCCTACAAATGGAGGAAAGAAGATTCAAAAAGTCACTAATCCAAGGCCATTCAGGGATCCAACCACAATTCAAATAAAGTGACTATGTCAAAGACAAGGTAAATCAAAAGGCAAAAGAAAAAAAAAGAGAGAGAAAAACCAATCCTTAGCTTCAAGAAACTTATAGTCTACATTAAGGACAGGGAGAAAAGTTTACAATGGGTATTCAGGGGAGCAAATGGGTGGCAGAGAGGAGGCCAAACCCAAGTCCCTGGAGTCCCCATCTAGTGTTCTGTCAACCCTACCCCACCAGGCTGCCCCACCTAGGCTGGCAAAGTAGGACTATACCTCTCTTCCCTTCTCCCTCCCAGCCTCCCTCCACACAGGCTAGAAGGAATCTGTATTTTGACAGAAGCAGCAAGGTGATGGCTGGGATCCCTGAGTGCCCGTAGCTTGGCACGCAGAGCTGGGAAGCAGACTTGGAGCATCTGCTTTAGTGCCAGTTCCCCCTCACCACCTTCCGGTTCCCCCTCGTCCCCACCCTGAGCTGCAAGTAAAGCTTTTTTCAAGCAGCAGGCGCTAATAATACGGCAGGAAAAGGAGAAAGCGGGAGCAGGCTCTCCTTGTTAAGAGTGTCCTGTGCTGTCTAATAACACAAGGTGTCATTGTACACCAGAATCAGCGCCTGGAGCTTTATTTATAACAACTGAAACACAAGGCAACTGGCCAGGAACTGGGAGGGGGGGTGTGGGAGAGGGAAGGAGTGAAGAGAAAGGAGGGGAGAAGAGATCACCCTACCAATTCCTGCATGCCAGAAGTTTCCTCCTATGGGGAGACAAGTCAAGAGAGAAACAGGAAGAGTGGGTGTATACAAGGGAAGGACAGAGTAAAGTACAAGTGGGTACACTAATGTCACTGCAATATACCTAGAGTGGCTCATTTTATAGGTCAGGAAACTGAGGCCCACAGTGCGAAATGACCCACCCAAAGTCACTATGCAATAAGCCCTTAGTTTCCTAGTCCTTATTACTGAACCACAGAATGTAGAAAGCTTAGAATTTTATAATCAAAACTAAGAGGCTATATAATATATATTAAGAAGAGCTTTAATCTTAGGACCAGGAGACCTTTGAGGCTTGATTCCAACACATGCCAGCTGTGTAGTTACATCTTTTCACCAAGCTGAGTTTTAGTTTCTTCATGTGTAAAATGGAAATAATACTCAGGATTGTTGCAAAAGTCAATTGGATGAAATAGTAAACACTGTTAAGCTCTGTACCCAGGCAAGCTATCAGTGAAAATGCTGGATTTGGAATAAAATGCCTGGATGTTGAATCCCAGTGCTACCACCTACAAGCAGCACATCAATTAATGTCTCAGAGACTTATTTTTCCTTATCTGTAAAGATAGCAGACTCGATACGATAGATGATCTCATTCAAGTTCTAAATATCTGGTGATAGTGATCAATGATAATGATATTCTTGTTCCCTTTTCATTTTCTTTTTTTCTTTTTTCTTTTTTTCAAGGTAATAGAGTTTTATTAAGCCCAGGGTCACACAGCTAAGAAATATTATGTGTCTGAGGCCAGATTTGAACTCGGGACCTCCTGACTCCAGGACTGATGTTCTACCCACTGCACCATGTAGCTACCGCCCCACATCCTTCACTTTCAAAGAAGAGCAATGACATCAAGGGTGATGTCTTGACTTGCAAGTGAACTAGATTTAATCAAGACAGAGTTGTGCAAAGTCATCAGTCTCACTATCCCCTCCAGAGTCACCTAAGCCCATGGGCAAGACAAAAGTCAAGACCCTGGCAATGTTTCAGGATGCAATGGGTGACTTTGTCCTTCCCAAGCCTCAGGACTTAACTTCCCAAACAGTAAGGAATCCTTCTGCAACACAGCCACCCACTGAATGGGCTTGAACACTTCAAATAACTAGAAAATTTCGTCCCTAAAATCTCCTCCTGCAAATCTGAGTTCTACCAAAAATCATCTGCTCCCCCTCCACATGAGCAATATTTGAAGGGAAAGATCAAGTTAAGTTCCAAATCTCCTCTAGCCTCAAAAGCTAGGCTTCCAGGTCCTGGGAACAAAGTACAATGCCGTGGAAAGGATGTGACCCAAGTCCTCAAACCTCTCTGACCCTCAGTTTCCTCACCTATAAAAATGATAGGTCAGACTAGGTGGCTTCTAAAGTTCCTTCCAAATATAAAATCCACAGTTCTCCCCCTCATCACTCTAGTCAAACTTGTTCCAAGAGACGGTGCATCACCATGCCCCAGAGCCCCCAACAGAATCCATTTCTGTTTTGACGCCAGTTACAAGTAAGAGAGTGCTCTAGTCCAGTTAGCAGTATCCTTTGTAATCTGTGGCACCTAAAAGTAACTACAAGATTGGCCAGCAAGGAGCACAGTAGAGACATGAGCTGGGCACTACAGCCCCCAATCACATTCAGGACCCCAGGGTGCCCTCAATACCCAGACATGGCATGGACCGACTGAAAACCAAACTCACTGAGGCAGCATTCCTCACCAGTAGGGCAAATGGGGATGAATTCTGTGGCCAGAAACGAACAGGAAGGAAAAACACTCCAGCCTTTCTGAAGGCTGTTTTTTTGAAGGCTGGAGTTTTTGAAAGGTAGAAGAGAAAGTGGCAGGGTATCTTACCTTCAGAAGACTCTAAACCACTTTCAATCGCTAAGTAAACATTTATCAAGTATTACCTACCAATCTACCTGGGGGCAAGGTGTTAGAAATTTGTTGGATTTGAGTCATTTCTGCCATGTCCAATTAGTGATCCCATTTGGGTTCTCTTGGCTAAACATTTTACTTATTTACTGAATAACTAAGGTAAATAGGGTTAAGAGACTTGCCCAGGGTCAGACAGCCACTAAGAGTTTGTGGTCACTTTTGAATTCAGATCTTCCTGACTTCCTGACTTGCCCAGCACTCTATCCACTGCACCACCTTGCTGCCAGTATTGTTAATAATAAAGGTTAAAAATTATACTCTCCACCCTCAAGGAGCTGACAGTCTAAGAGGAGGATTCAGCATATATTCGCTTTGGTAGGTTTACCAGAGGATAGCAAACTAGGTGTTACTAGTTAAAGAACAGCCAGATAAATCCTGCCCGAGCTTTACAGAAGCAGTTCTGGAGTGTGGCCTTAGGCTCCTTAACTCTGTGATCTCAAATATCTTCCCATCTCTGGATCTTGATTTCTTCATCTATAAAATGAGAAGTCTGAATTGATTGCTCTTAACTTTTTTGTCATGGTTCCCATCGACAATTTGGGAAAGCCTATGGATCTCTCCTCAGAATGAGGCTTTCAAATTCATAAAATAAGTATGATATAAGGAGACCAGTTATGTTGAAATCCAATTATCAAAATATTTTTTTAGAAACTAATTCATGGGGCTGGGTGTGGTGATATCATTGATTTCTCAAGGAGGCTGAGGCTGGTTTACTTAAATTTAGGAGTTCTGAGCTTCTGGGGGGATAACGCTGATCAGATATCCACACTAAGTCAGTCCCAATATGGTGTGAGTTCCCAGGAGCCAACCAGGCTGCATAAAGAGAGGTGACATTAACCCCCTTGCAGTTCTGCAAACAAGACGCTCCATCCCTCCACTCCAGGCATTTCCTCTCACTGTCCCCCATGTCTGGAACAGTCTCCTCCATTTCAACTACAGGCATCCAGATCTACATCTGGTCACTGGACCCAGATGGCTCTGGAGGGGAAAGTGAGGCAGGTGACCTAGCACAGCCCTCCCTCACCCAAATCCAATTCACTTGCATATTATGGCATAGCTTCCCTGAAGTTGTGTTCCTCTTCTAGACAACTATGAGCCCCCTCCCCCTTTCCCCAATTCTTTGAAATTCCAACTAAAATGCCAAAGCCTACGGGAAGCCAAATTCTAGGACCTTCCATTAATTCCTATTTATCTTGATTTTAGCTTGCTTTGCATATATTTGCATTACATTGTAACCTTTTATCTCTTTTTTTGTATCCCCAGCACTTAACACTGTGCTTGGTATTGCAGGCATTTAATAAATTTTTATTGACTGGAGCCAGATCAGAAACAGATCAGGCCAAAGTTTATGTGCTAATCCAGCCAGGAGAGAAGGGAGATCCAGGTTTTTTAAAAAGCCTTTGGTTAAGAACCCTTGGACTAGATCACCTCTCGGAAATCTTCTTGCTTTCGGTCCTATGAAACTTTGCCATACAAGGATCAATTAAAGGAATTGAGGGATTTGAAAAGGAAGAGAATTTAGGAATCACTAACCTAATAAAACCTCACAGCTTGACAGCAATTTGGTCTGTTGTGTAAACCATGTGTGAGGGGTATTTTTTTTTTTTTTTTAATGTGGTAGAAAATGCTTGTGAAGAAAAATATTCCTTATCCTGACTCCCATTGGAGACTGCTGGGCAAATAAGAAACCGGAGCCAATTACAGTTGCAATAAGGTGCCTGAAGCCAGTTGACCCTTTGGCTCAACCCTTCCTCCCTATCATACTTCCCCACCCCCAATTTAATTCCAAATTCCTTTCCTATCATTCCCCACACACCTCATCTTTACTACTGATCTACTTCCCTTGCTGAGGCCCTCCTCCCCATCCCACAACACTAGCCACCCACCCTCTCAAATAATGCTTTCTTTTTTTCTTTCAATTTACCACTCCTTTTGCATAGGACCTGAGCCACCAGTTTTGCTCCAAGAAAGGGGAAGAAAGGGAGGGAACAAACCGGTTTCCATTCTGTGCATGCAAATTCCAACCGAAGAAAGCCTATTGCATATCAGTGATATATACTTAGAGCTAAAGTGAATGAAATTTAGTCCTTTACATATTAACTGATGAAGTCCACAGCAGGGGAGAGAAATGATTCAATCAGCATTAAGCCCTTCCTGACTAGAGAACTGAGAAGTTAAATCAATTATCTTGGGTCAGCAGGTTAGAACTCTGAGCCCATCTACAAACCAGGGGGTTCTTCTTCCAGGACCCCTCAAGGTTGCAGACCCACCTTGCGCTTCCCTTGGGATCAGAATGCCTGGAGCGTGTTTGGGAAAGGGGGAATGTGTTGCATCGCAGATACTGACTGCCTGTATTTAGACATGTCACTGAACTTCTCAGGATCTCTCTGGCCACATTTCCAAAATGAGGGGGTGGGACTAGATAGCCTCTGAAATCCCTTTTAGACCTAAATCAATGACAACATAATTGGTGTGTGTGTGGGTGAAGGTGTGTGTTAACCTGGGGAAAAAAAATATTAAAAGAGTGAAATTTTAATCCCAACAGAAATATGATTCGCTTTGCCCAGAAATTCCCAGGCCCAGTATACTTAGATACTTTTTTATTGTCATTAGTCAGTTGACAAGAATTTGTTAAGGACCAGATAAAAAAAATAAAAAATAAAAAGAAAGACATCCCTGCCCCCAAGGAGCTTACATTCTAAAGGTGGATTGTTATCATCAGTCCTCTAAGAGGACCAGGACATAGGGAGGGGATGCCATGATATGCAAGTAAATTTGATTTAAGTGAGGAAGGGCTGGGCAAGGTCACCTGCTTGACTTTCCCCTCCAGAGCCATCTGGAGCCAGTGGAAAGATGTAGATCAGGATGACTGGAGATGGCCCTAGAGGCAATTGGCCTTTTTAAGCTAAAGTCTTCAAGAAGTCTCAATTAGACTGAGGCTGCACCATTCAGTGATGAAGGCTAAGTGGAAGAGAGAAAATAATCCATAAAAAGAATCAGAGATGGGAGAGGAGGTGAGATCTTGGCAGCAAAGCCCCAGGAGTCAGAAGCAGAGCTAGAAGAGGAACAAAAGGTGTTAACTGGGCCCCCTCTCCAAAATGGAAGCTCCAAGAGGAGCTTACCAAAGGCAGAAAGAGGCTGTGGGAACAAAGGGATGTTCCAGAATGAGAAGGCAACCAGCAGTAAAAGAAGCTCTAGGATGAGAAGACCACTTAGGGATGATGGGAAAGTACCTAGGAGAGAGATTTGAGGCAAATACTTTTTAATATCTTAGAAGATGCATTATGACTTTGTAAAGTCTAAACAAATGAATCTCCTCACTTTGTTTTGGGTTTGTTTTTGTTTTTTTGTTTTTTTAATGAATAGAATTAGAAAATATGACACAAGAAATAGAAATGCTCAGTATTGGAAGGACATCAGAGAAGATAAGTCACATGCCTACACTGTTGGTGGAGCTGTGAATGTGTTGAACTTTCCAGAAAGCAATCCATACTGTGCAAGAAAACAATTGTAAATCCCTGGATCTCCCTACTGAGTGTTTAACTCAAGGAAGTCAAAGATGAAAAGACCCTATTTGTGATTGTAAAAAGCTGAAAACAATGTGGGTACCCATGGATCAGGGAAGGCTAAATAAATTGTGATGTGAATCTTATAGAATGTCATTGCACCATAAGAAATGATGTCTATGAGAGATTCCAAGAAGCCTGACATAGGACAAAGAAAGCAGAAGCAAGAGACCCATGGGCAGGATGTGCTGAACTCAGATTCAGTGAAATGACCAAATTTGGTTCCAAAGGATGGATGATGAAACATCCTTCTCTCCTCTTGGAGCAGTGGTGGTCACATATACTGTCAGATTCTGTCACTGTCATCAGCTTTTCCTTTTCACAAGGAAGAATAAGAGATGAAGGGTAATACTGGGGAAAGACTCAAGTATAAAAACCAAAAGGTATCAATATGTTGTTTTAAATAAATATAATCAATGAAGTGAATGGAAATAGCAGAGAGTTAGCTAATTAATATAGGTAACTCACAGGATCTCTTCCCAATTTAGCTAACAGTGTGGTGTGATTGAACTTTATTTTCCTTCTCTATAATACCACCTCCAGATACTTATGGACCGAGAGTCAACGAAAGGACAGCCTTTGACATAAAAGTTCCCCTAACACTATCTCACCAGATAATTATGATAAATCCCTTATAAAAAGGATGAAGTTGGTAATCCAAAGGGTATTTTACAAAAGCAAAGAACTATGAGTAAGAAGATTACCACACAATATGTACAATAACAACACTCTAGACAAAAGTTTTTATTAAAGCAAAATCCCCCAAAATAAAAGAATGCTGTTTTCCCATAGGTTTTCATTAAAAAAATAATGTCTTCTCAGAAGAAAAGATAACTCTTAGGAGACCAAGATCCTAAAGTGGTACTCATAGTTCAACTTCATCCTCCCAAAGGTGTATAGAATTTAGACATTTACATTGCCATGTGAATTCCATATAGCAGTAAAATCCACTGACATATATAGAATATCTTGTTCAGTCATTTTCAGATGCCCAACTCTTTGTGACCCCATTTGAAGTTTTCTTGACAAAGATACTAAAATGGTTTGCAGTTTCCTTCTCCAGGCATATATGAAAAGACACCTGCAATAAAATTTATTCAGTAGCAGACAATGCATCAATATTTTGATGGATCTGTGATCTCAACAGTGTAGGTGTTTTCTCCAATGGCACAATTAACAATCCATCTGTGCCTTCTCATAGAGACCAACTTGTCCATTTCTCCCTATAAATCCTCCACAGGATTCTGCCTTACATTTGAGGTCCTTCCTCTAGCACAGTGGGTCTCTTAATCTTTTTGTGTCATGAACCCCCTCTGACAGTCTGGTTAAGCCTATGAACACTCCCCCAAAAATGGGATTTTAAAAAAATTTATAATTAAAGAAATTTATAATTTATAATTAATTCCAGTTCATGAAAATAAAAAAAATTCCCATTCAAGTTCAGAGGTCCTTGAAATCTATTGATAAATCTCTAAGTTAGAAATCCTTAGATATTGTAAGGATATCAATGGAAAGCATTTATCCCATGTTCTCATTAGCTAACTGTCCCACCTCATTTTACACTCCTTCAGCTCTCTGATGATATCCTTTAGGAGGAATTACCTGTATTCTCCACTGAAATTATGTGAGACTCCTCACACCTATCACATACCTCTCTGTTACTCTTTGGGTGATCTACAACTTTAATTCTTTGAAAACTATGGTATTCTATGATGTGCAAACATACAACATCACTAGAAGAACACTGAGGTTGAAAAGACAGATCTTTGTTTCAGGGAGAACCTTAGGGCCATTAAAAGCATTGCATACTTTTCCAAGCACCATCCAGGCCTCCTACTCAATTCTGGCTCGGCTATTCATCCCTCACAGATAATATACTTTTTAAACAAACAAAATAACTTCATAATATCCTTAACATATCCAAACAACATTTATCCTCTCCAAAGGTCAATGCCTAGAAAGACTTACCTTTAAAAAATCAGCTTCTAGAAAATGGGGGTTGAGGAGGTTGAACCAGATGATCTTTAAATTCACATTTAGCTCTAAATTGATTGCAAATCTCAGACTTCCCAAACAAAATGGGGAGACTCAACCAACCCCAGCCTCTGAAAGGCAACTGTGGTCTCATGAAAAGAGCACTGAATGAAGATGTATCATATCTTGGTTGTAGTCCTCTGCCACAAGCTGGTGGCAAATTCATGGATGAACCCCTTCACCTCTGAGTGTTTCTTGTGACACAGATGAGAGGCAATAAGCATGGTGGTTAGAGTCCAGCCTTGGTCTCAGAGTCAAGAAGTTCTGGTTTCAAGTCTAAAACTCTAATTCATATTGGCCCTATACCCATGAAATAAGAGATCCAGCAACCACAAATAAATAAACATGGACAATAATAATCCCTGCTCTGTTTACCTCAGGGGCTACAATGTGTATTTATTGATTCCATGGGAGATAAGTAATGAGAAAATACTTTGTAAATTGTATTTAAACCTTAGGCATTTTTGTTCACTGGCATCTGGTCAGATGCTGACAACAGAGGTATATAAGGGTGGTCTACACTCTGTCTGAGGTATAAGCTGTGACACAGTCCAGGCCCAATGTTTTAATACTATGACAATATGAAAGTGATTTGTGTCATACAGGCTATCTTCTATCAGATCATTTTCTTCAAGGAATCTTACACTTGGTTTTAAGTGAGAGGTCATTGTCGTAGATGCAATAAAAAAAAACCTAGAGAGCAAATGTTTGAAGTAAAAATTGCAAGAAAGAAAAAGAGGAGAAGGAAAAGGAGAAGAAAGAAAAGAAGGTGGAGAAAGAGGAAAAAGAAGAAAGATTCACAAGTGTGTGATTTCTTGGCCTTAATTTCATATAGTAAATGTTGTCATTTGAGAAATGAAGATGAGGGTTCTTGCAGGACCTCTTTAGAGTTCTTGTCAAAGATTGTGCCTCCACCCAGGACTTATTCTCTGTTCCTGGCCAGTCTGTGTAGTGATAGGAGTCTCACTGACAGGTGGAGTCTACTCTGTGTCACTGAGCCTCAGGGTGTCTGCTAGAGTTACCTGGGGCTCTCCTAGGGTGGGTTCTTTCTCTTGGCATCCAGTCAAGCAAAGACTGAGATTCTTCCATCCAAACAGGAACAGACTCCGCCATAAACGCTTTTAGAAGCTCCCCTTACACCAACTTCATAACTTCTCAGGTTTTGTTTAATGGCTCGGTAAACTGGCTTGCACACACATGCCTAAGGATACTTAACTCTCTCTCTCTCTCTCTCTCTCTCTCTCTCTCTCTCTCTCTCTCTCTCTCTCTCTCTCTCTCTCTTCTCTCTCTCTCTCTCTCTCTCTCTCTCTCTCTCTCTCTCTCTCTCTCTCTCTCTCTCTCTCTCTCTCTCTCTCTCTCTCTCTCTCTCTCTCTCTCTCCCCAAGACCCAAGAGCCAGCTGACAGCATACAGCATGGGCTAGGGAAGGAAAAGAGGATGGATTATGTGCGATGAGAAAGCTTCACCATCACCAGATGGCTCCCAACCAGAAACAGGGCCCCTTTCCGGAAGCTGGGAGATAGCAAACAAGAGCCCAAGACAGGGTTGGCTGGAATAATTATAAGGTGAGACCCTGGCAGTTTGCAGTCTTTGACTGTGCCAGCTGCCGGCAGAGGCAACTTTGGAAGTGGTTTCATGGATGTTACCGAACTGAGACCATGACTTAGGTCTGATTCCCCTCCACATGCACCTGGCACCTGTGATACTCTCTCACATCCTTTACCTCTGGGTCAGCTCTGAAACCAATGGTTCCAATACCTCCCTTCCAGATCTACCTGACTGGGGGCACTTTCTCTCTTCTATAAATCATAGACATATAACACACATACATATGGCATCTGGCCTACACTTCTCCAATGGCACATTCTTCCTCCATTGTCTGGAAATATAAGTCTTATTTTCCCTTGCTACACAATGAACCTGGAAAGGGAAGGTAGTCATGGCTTGTAGAAAGAACACTGACTTTGGAGTCAGAGGACCCCAGTGACTACAGCTCAAATTCTGCTCAAATATCTATGTGACCTTTGGGCAAATCCCTTAACCTTTGTGAGCCTCAATTTCCTGTTTGTAAAATGGGGTTTTAACTAAATTGCTAAGGTCCCTTCTAACTCTGTGATCCTATTTCTAAGCCTTTTTATTCATATATTTATTAAAAGCTCACTGTATATAGTACAAGAGAATGTAAGGGAAGATATGGTGTTTGAATGACGACCACCTAAGATAGGAATTGTTCATTTTTGTGTGACAGGTACCCCTTTCAGCTTAGTGAAGCCTATGACCATCTTTTTAGAATAATGTCTTTAAATACAATGAATGGAATGACAAAGTTGGAAAGCAACTGTTCTGAAATACAGCTATCAAAAAAGAAAACATTTTCTTTTAAAGTTATAGACCTTAAGTTAAGAACCCTTGGTCTAAGAAGAAGATAAGACCCAGATCACCATCTGGAGCCCAAAAGGATCCCAGAGACCTTCTGGACCTTACATATAAGGAAAGATTCAGTTGACAAATCAAAGGTATCTTTGAATCCAGATCCTTGTTATTTGATCAATACAGACAATTATATTATACCATATTGCATGAAAAATGAATGATTTAACTTTGCATCCCTTACAGTCTCTAACACATAGTATCTTTGCACTTAGTGGCTGACTCCTTTGCCTGGAATGCACTTTCCCCTCCACTGATTCCCCCGGCTTCCTTCTAGACAGCTTAAATTTTGCTTTTGGCCAAAGACCTTTCCTAGTCTTGTCTCCCCCCTTTAAGCCTTCCCAATTCAGATTATTTTCATGTGCTCTATTTATATTTTATATCTAAATAGTTATATGTCTCCCCCATTAGAATGTATGCTTCTTGAGAGCAGGGTCTATTTTTTGTCTTTCTTTGCATATAGAGTGTAGTAGAATGCCTGGCATATGATAGGTGCTTTATTAATGTGTTGACTAACACAGTGAGCACTAAATATCTATGAACTAGGAGTCAATGAAAGAGTCCTAGAATTCCTCTCCACAGATTACCTAAGGCCACAATCAGATTCTCTAATACAGCTAGGTTCTATTAGTGCGAATACTGAATCCCATTAAGCAGTTAATTGTTTGAATTTGCACTGCATATTTCTACTGGGATAGAACTAATTACCTTATCTTACATAATTATAACTTCAAATAATACACATTTGAATACAGGGGAAGGCTCAACAAGCATGTGGCTAGCCTCCTGGGATTAGGTGACCTAAAATCATTAGCCAGTTCCTTTCCCTTATGGACAGGAAATGTTCCTTTTGTCAAACGGAGCCCCAAAGGCAAGATCATGAGAACCTGAGTCACCTGCCCCTTCCCCAAAACCTAGAACCTCTATCCATTCATTTCAAGGGAGAAGGAGAATTAATTCATGGAGTAGTTAAGAAGAAAAGAAGAAGAAAGAATAGAAAAGGGTAAAGAAGTTACTGAACTAACCAAAAAATGACAGAGAAGTACACTAATCATGACATAACCCTAATATGGTGCTGGAAGTTTGAGCAAACTCTTCAATTACTTCTGATCTCTGATTTGAACAAGGACACCCCCATTTCTTTTTTCCCTGGCTTTCTACAAGAAGAGCTATCTTTACAGGATTGTCAATTTGGAACCACAAGGAATTTCAGGGTCATCTAGGCCAATCTCATTCTACATTTGAGAAAAGCCAATCCCATAGACATCAAGTGACTCATCAGACATCTCACAACAGCCAAAACCAAATTTCAACCTTTGATTCCAAAACCAATGTTTCTTCCGGTGGAATATGCTGCTTGCCTATCCTCTCCACTATGACTCTCACAAAGAAAATGAGGGAGCTGTCCCAGGGTCTCAGTGCTGATATGATCCAGGCAGTCTGAATCTGTCACTGACTCGGGAAGCGATCTAACTAAGGGGTCTAGGGATACACACTGAAACAAATTATAGGATAAGGGCAGCAGACACAACATGCTAGAAAAATGCTCCATATGTCATCATTTCATCACCATGATAAAAACCAGACCTGAAATCCCATTCCTCCTTTTCCATTCAAAAAGTCTCATCCATCCAGGTATCCTTCAGGAGGGACAGTAGAGCCATGAGTGCTTTTGTTAGTGATTTGAATGAAGCTACTGCCATTTAAATCTTTCCATTATGCTCATCTTTACAACATCCTAATTTTTCCCCAACTCTTTATTCACCCAAGCATTCCAATGGCCATCCTTCCTCTACCACAGATGGTAGGGAGAAAAGGAAGGGAGGGAGAACATGAGAATCTCTTTATTAAGTAACAGAGAGTTGAAGGATCTGAAAAAGAGTGTAAGGACTTAATTTCAAGTCCCAACTCTACCACAACTAACTAGGTGAACATGGGCAAGTCATTTCTCAAATCTCAATTTTCCTCATCTGTAAAATGGAACTGATTTCTTCTTCATAGAGTTATTTTAAGGAAAGTACTTCATCAACTTTAGAGCATGAAATATAGCTTGTTATTATTGTTTTAGTTGACCCATAAAGCAAAAGCCAAAATGAACTGTTATTTTGCCGCTGCAGCAATCAAATATTCACCTGTTCAACAGAGATTTATTGTGTGCCTCCTACAAAGCTCTGGGAGATACCAAAATAATTAGGACATAGTAATTACTTCAAAGAGTTTGCTATTTTGTCAGAATGATGAGAATCGTATACTTAAATATCATGGAAATCAAAATATATAAAGTACATGAAAGGAATAAGTGTCTACTTCTTACTGAACTGGGAATCAAACTAAAATTTAAACTATAATAACAAACAATCCAGTAGTTTGTGGTTTATATACTTCCTAAAACATTTAAATCAAAACAAAACAGAAATATCCAAATAATATCTAAGCAATATGAATCAGTGATTTAATTCAGTTCAAGTCCCTGGATGACCTCCAAGCTGACATTTGGAAAATACTGTTTCAAATGCTACTTGTCAGCATCACAGCTTGCTAATATTCCATAAATTCTGAAATGTGGATAGAAATGCACCAGCATTCAGGTAGTCATCCTCCATCAAGGACTCCATCTCCCATTGGAATCAATAAGATCCAAATTTCATTTTGGGGGCTCCCAGGTAATCAATCAGTATTTATCAGTTCAAAGTACCTAGCACTATTCTAATTCTTCAGAATTCCCCCATTGAACAGTCACATTTCCTTTCCCTAAGGAATATACAATCAAGAAGGTCAGAAGTTAGAACCCAGACGATAGAATGGTATAGATGGAAGAAACTTTAACAATCTTCTAATTCTGATTCTAGATTCTTAACCTGAGGATCATGAATGTGTGTGTGTGTGTGTGTATGTATGTGTTTGTGTGAATTATTATTTTTTAGCAGAAAAGTGTCCTTTATATTTTCTTTTCCCTCTCAGAGAGCCAGTTGTTAAATGCTTACTAGCATCCTCTGTGCCTGAGATTATGTAAACAAGAGTAAAAAAGAACTTGTGAGTGTAAAAGAACTGCCCTGCAGTGATAAAGAAAAGCAGGTCTCAGGAGTATGATGACAGACCTCCTGAGATTGGTAGCCACCGTCACCGCTGAGTAAAAGAACAAGAGAAATTGTATGGTGTAGTACAGGACAAGAGGTTGATGGGATAAGAGGCTGGGAAACTATAGGGCTGCTGCTGGGAGGAAGTTGGTCTCTTGGATGTCACCTAACTTGACTATCCTGAGAGAAGCCTCAGTTGCCTCTTCTTAGTTCTAGCCCTGGCTCTAATGGATCATTCTGTAACATAGAAGATGTCCACAGTGTTTATCTAGATTGATGTCTATCATTTTAAGGCTACAAAGAAGTTTCTGAGAAGACTTATTTAAACCTGTTTTTAAATTTGAATTGAAATGACTAGAGAAGATGACTCTTTAAAAGGAATTGCAGCATAGGTTCTTCTGTAAAACAAAGAATCTTTTATAAAGCTGAGTCAGTGTTATAGAGTGAAAAGATTTTTTGAAGGAGAATCTAGAGGCTCAGCTTTGATAGTAACACGAGGTGTAACTTTGGATGATTTATTTCATCTTTTGAGTTTTTAATGTATAAAATAAAAAGGGGTTGAGTTATATAATTTCTAATAGTCCTTTCCAGCTCTAATACTCTGGTTTTTATGGTTACTCCAGATTTTCATAAATGGGGTTTGCTTAAAGAAGAACACATGTATATAGGGAAACTGAATGGTAGATCTTTGAATATAAAGAATCTTGTTGTTGAGTTGTGTCTGACCCTTTATGTCCCCATTTAAGGTTTTCTTGGCAAAGACATTGGAGTGGTTTGCCATTTCCTTCTCCAGATCATTTTACAGATGAGGAAACTGAGGCAAACAAGGTTAGGTGACTTGTCCAGAGTCACACAGATAGTGCCTGGAGGTTGATTTGAATTAAGATCCTCCTGATTTTAGGGCCAGTACTTTATCCACTGAGTTTTATTTACCTGACTTTAAGGGATGTAAGAGATTATTTTATAATTAAGATAACTGAAACCCAGAAAGGAAAAATGATTTACTAAAGATGAAAATCGTAACAGAATTTGAAATTAAATCCATGTCTCCTAACTCAAGAAATGGAATGGTTTAATGAAAGAGAAGATGGACTTTGAAGTTGGAAAACCTGTGTTCAAATCTTGCTCGTTCACTCAGCCATTTGCTCTTGTGAGTCTTAGTTTTGTCATCTATAAAATGAGAAAGTTGGATTGGATGGCCTCTGAGGTCCCTTCCAGCTTTATAGTTATGAACTAATGCTTTTTCCACTATTAATGAAAATGTAGTCCCATTATCCTTGTTAGAAGGAAAAAGAGAAATTCTTTATTGCTCTCTCCATATCTCTATTCCCTCTGTTCCTCTCTCTGCTCTGCCCTTTTCTGCTTATATCTTTCTGTCTCTGTGTGTCTGTCTCTCTCTTTCTCTCTCTCTGTCTCTCTCTCTGCCTCTGTCTCTGTCTCTGTGTGTATCTCTGTCTCTCCTCTGTTTCCCTCGCTCTCTGTCTCTCCTCCCTATCTCTTTCTGTTTGTGTCTGCTCTGTCTCTGTTCATCTATTCATCTATCTGTCTGTCTATCTGTCTTCTGCCCCCCCCTCTCTCTCTTTCTCTCTCTGCCCTTCTTCTCACTCTTTCATTCTTTTTATCCCAATTCCCCAGTGGAGGGGCTAAGCAGGGAGGAAAGAAGAAAAGAGAGAGAAAAATGCATTTCTCAATCATAGCCAGTATGTATCACAAAATCATCTTATTTACTTACTCTCTCAGTTAATTAATGAGTATTTATTAAGAACCTACTGTATGCTAGGCACTGTGCTAAGTATTAGAGATTTTAAAAAACAAAAGCTAAATAGTTTCTTCCCTCTAAATGTTTAAATTCTAAGTTTCAAAGGCTCTTTTCCAACATTCACTCACCATCCTGGGTACTGGGGTTCAAAGTAGGGAGTATCATTAGCTAACCCACCTGACTTTTGTCATTCCCTTGCAAGGCAACTCTAGTCTCAGAACTGTGCAGGATGACATTCAAGTACTCAGATAGAGAGAGTTGCCCTGCCCTGGCAGAAAGAACTAAACCCTGCAGCTCTCCAGGAAAAGCAGCTCCAGGCAGAAGTCAGGCCAGGTGGCTCAGGTGGAAGGACCAAGAGGCTCCTCGTTCACTTGCAGGGACTTGCCTGACAAGAGCAGCATCTGTCCTTCCCCTTCCCGTCTGACTTTAATCTCACTGAGGGGAATTAAGAAAGGTGTAAACACAGCTTCTCTAGCTGCAAGCCCTGGCAGAGAGACTATGAATGAAAGAATGTGAAAGAGAGAGAGAGAGAGAGAGAGAGAGAGAGAGAGAGAGAGAGAGAGAGAGAGAGAGAGAGAGAGAGAGAGAGAAAACAGAGGGAAGGAAAAAGGAAAAGGATATAGAGGAAATTTGCTAGCAAGGGACAATCATAAGAGTGAGAAAAACATGTAAACATGTAAGAGAATAAGAAAAATGTAACATTCCCTCTAAGTATCTAGCACAATATCCTGTACATGGTAAAGATAAGGGTCCCAGAATTCCAGCATAATAATTATTACCATTATAATAGTATATAGTATTCTCAGAGTTGCAAAGCACTTTACATATATAATCTACATTATTAAAGGTGACAGACCTGAGGAAAGACACAGATAAATTGTTAAACTGAATGGAAAAGGTAAAGAATTATTATACCAATAAACCAGGTTCAAATCCAACCAACAGAAGTTGGGCTAAAGCATGGGTTGGAGAGGAAAAGGATGGTATTCAACTTAAAGACACAGAGAAAGAAAGTATAAATGGGGCAGAGGGTTTTCAGTCTAATAGATTTTGAAGATGCTTCTAAAATTGCAGCTTAGCTGCCTAATTTGTACTTAACAACCAAGCCTTTTCCAGAATCTCTTTAATAGGACTTTCCATTCATTTAAAAAAGAAAAAAAAGTTTTCTCTTTTCCTTCAACAACTTTCTTCCACTATGTAATTTAGTTATCCAGAAGATTTTTTCCCTCAATTGCCAGGTGTTTCTGACCTTTGGCATGAGCTTTTCCTAAGCTTCCAATAAAGTGTTTTTGAATTGTTTGAATTGTCTCCAAGCCTCTTGTAGGCTATTGGTTCTTTAAAATTCTGCTTTTTCTTCCAAACTAGGGCTCACATTTTGTCCTGTCCCTTTTGGATAACTGTGTGTTGATGGATTTGGGAGGAGTTCCCTTTTTCACTAAGATGTGGAATCTAATTTTGTCTCATTCACTATTTCTTAGTGACTCACCCTCAGTCACTTATTAAACTAGTTCCTGCTTATTACTCAGGCTTAAGTCCCAAATACTTCCTCCCAATGTGGCTAACCATGCCAGGAAGCAGCCATCCTTTGTCCTCTAAACATCTCACCTCCACCTTTCCTCCTGATGAGGCATTCTGCCAATCTGGGTTGAGGGTTACCTGCCCTGATTCTGCTGCTTCTCAACTTCATTTAACATTTCTCTCTCAGTCTCATCATCTTGATCAAGTGATGATGTATAACATTTTTTAACCTTTTTATTATAAAAGTATGGAATTTTCACCCACAGAAACTCTATAGGAGTTCTTTATTCCAAACAAACTTTTGGTCATTGACACATCTACTCCCCTTCCCTCCCACCTGTCTTCAGATAAAGTTTAAAGCTCAAAATCACTGTATCTCACTGATGTGCCACCAAGATACCAAGTGAATCAAGACCCTCATTGCTACCAAAAAAAACCCCAATAACTCCTACCTGCCTATTATTTTCAACTTTACAAATTATTGTTTCCCCAAACCCTAATTGATCCACTTGGTTATTCAGTTTCAAACATAGATAACTAGCACTTCAGAAATCAAACTTGACATTTTTATCTCTTTCTATACTCAATGATATTGAGTAGCTTACAATCTAAGACAACCCCAAGCTTCAAGCTGCATTTTAATATGAGAAAGCAAAAAACTATTACTTCAATATTATTCCTCTTTATATCCCTCATGTAGGAGATGCCCAACAATTAGGGAATGGCTAAATAAGTGTGGTATATTATTACAATGGGATACTATTATGTTATAAGAAATGAAGAGCAGGTGAATTTCAGAAAACCCTGGAGACTTACATGAAGTGATGCAAAGTGAATTGAGCAGAACTAGGAGAATATCATAGACGGTAACAGCAATATGGTACAATGATCAACTGCAAATAATTTAACTATTCTCCAAAATACAATGAAACAAGAAAATTCCAAAGGACTTATGATTAAAAAAAAAAAAAAAGATAACTACCTCCAAAGAAAGAACAGATGGACTCTGAATGCAGCTCAAAGCATACTGTTTTTTATTTTCTTTTTCTAAAAAATAATATTCATCCTTTTAAAAAATAAATAAACCTCTCAAGTATTTACTGGATAATCACAAGCACACAAATTAAATAACTTACTCCCTCTTGAATACACTGACCCATGTCACTTGATAAGGGGAAACATACTTATATATTTCAATTCCTTAAATTTCAACATTTCCAGAGCTAATAAAATCTTCCTTAATCTTTCCAGTTAATACTACTCTCTTTCTCTTTATGTTACCTTGGATTTACTTGCCTGTATACATATTTTATCTCCTCTCTCTGTCCAAAAAGAGAAAGGAGGAAGAAGAGAAAGAGAAGGAAGAGGAAGAAGAAGAGGAAGAGGAGAAGAAAAAAAGAATAATTTGAGGATAAGAATGGTTTGATTTTTTATTTGTAGCCATAGCACCTACTATAGCATCTTGTGCATATCAAGAATATAAATGTTTGTTGAATTGAAATGTTGACTTGGAGCCAACTCAATTCACCTGATCAAATTCAATTTAAATATTTATTATTTTTTAATTTTTTCCAATTACATGTGAAAAAATTAATTCTTTTTTTTAAATTTTGAGTTGCAAATTTTCTCCTACTCTCTCTACCTTTCCCCTTCATTAAGGAGGGACGCAACTTGATACAGGATACACGTGTGCAATCATGCAAAACATATTTCCATATTAGTCATTCAACTTAAATATTTGTTGAAAAAAATGAAACTCAATACTGTGAAATTACAATGATCTGCTACCCAAACTCCTGACATGAAGATGATGGACTCAGAGTACAGAATGAGACATAAGTTTTCTGAATATGATCAATGCAGAAATTTGTTTTGCCTATGTTTATTTCTTTACAGTGTTTTATATTTATTTTTTTGGCACTGAGGGAAATGAGGTGGGGGAGAGAGAGAATAGATTTTTGTTCATTAAAAATAAATTTTATTTTTAAGTTATAGTGACTAAAATTGTCTGAGTACCAATAAATATTTATTAAGTGCCTACCATGTGCTTGGTACTGTGTTAAGCTCTGGGCTTACAAAGAGAGAGACAATAAATCCTGCTCTCAAGGAGATCACAGTCTAATGGGAAAGACAATGACCAAAACAAAACAAACAAACAAAAAAAAAACCCAAGTATAAACAAACAGGAAAATTAGGAAATAATTCAGAGAAGGAAGGCTTTAGAATTAAGAAGGGTTGAGAAAGACTTCATATAGAAGATTGGATTTTAGTTGGGATTTAGAGGATGACAGTAGGTGGAAATGAGAAAGGAAAACTTTCCAGGTTTGAAGACAGTCAGAGAAAATGCTTAGAACAGAGAGATGGCTCCATCTTATTTATGAAATGTAAGGAGGCCAGAATCACTAAATTAAAGAATACATGTTGCTGGGGGGAGGGGAATTTTGGGTAAATTCCTTTATGAAGGATTTTTGTGCCGCCAAAAGGGGAGGTTCCTAAAACTCCCTACCCATGCACCGAATCCCAAGGGGATTTAGGGGAGCCAAACCTCTTCATTTGGTTTCCTGAATCCTGAACCTGACACTAGACCTCATCATTTAACTCCCTAACCACCAAGAATCCCAATCTCATTTTGGTTCCCTGACGGAAACCCCAAAATCTAAACTTCATCAGTAGGATTCTCCTGATCTTACACTTCACTGGCAGTCTTCAAAGACCCCAGTCACTTCCATATGACAAGAAGGCACTGGAGGACTTAATGGAAGATTATGCTATATCCGTGCCAAAATATTTGCTGTGGAAATTAATCAATCAGTAAAAATTTGTTCCAAGCACTGGGCTAAGGCGTTAAGATGCAGATATAAAGGTGAAAGTCAGAGTGATTTAGGTTTAAAAGCATAGTTAAGTAGCTCCATAATACCAAATAGTTTCCAGAATATCTTTTGGCTGTTGTGTGGAAGATGGATTGGAGAGGTAAGAGACTAGATATACAGATACAAATAAGAAAAGTCCAAGTGGAAAGTGATGAGGGCCTGAACAGTCTGAAATTGTCTATGTGAGTAGGGAGAGAAGAGATAAGAGCACTATTACAGAGCTACAATCAACAGGATTAGTATGGTTCTACTAGATATGTGTGATGATAAGTGAGAAATCAAGGATGACTCTAAGGTTGGAAACCTGAATGACCAGAAGAATGGTAAATTTGAAAAAGTAAAGAAGACTGGAAGAAATTGGGAAGTTCAAACTATGGAGTGGGAGATTTTTAGAGGAGATAATGACTTTTGTTTTAGATATGTTGAATTTGAGATACTGATGGAATATCTAGTTCTAAATATCCAGTGATTGGTGATAATGGGATTGGAATTCAGGAGAAATACTAGAGGTAGTATACAGATCTGAAAGTCTTCTGTATAGAAATGATCACTTGAAACCACAGAAAATGATGTGGCTACCAGGGGAAATTTGTAGAACAAAGAAAAAGGATAAAATCTTGAGGTATACAGAGTTGGGGGGGGGGGATACAAATGATAATTCAGCAATGGAATTTGACCACTGAGGAGGAGTAAGACCACAAAGTAAAAACCCAAGAGAAAACAATATTCCAAAAACACAGAGAAGAGGAAATAGTCACTCAAATGCTGTAGAGAAGTTAAAAAGGATGAAGACTGAGAAATAAAAGTTGAATTTGACAATTAAGATCTCATTGGTAGCCCTGGAAACAGCAATTTTCATTGAGTGATAAGGTTGAAAGTGAGACTACAAGCTTTTCCCTGGAGTTTCACTGTGAAAGAGGAGAAAAATATAGGGTGATATCTGGGAGATTGGGGGCTGGGACAGATCAGGGGTGATATTAGCTAACCAGTGATGGATTTAAGGATGAAGGAAACTTAAGCATGTCTGTAGGCTGGGAATGGGTCAATACAAAAAGAGAGATTGACAATTAGAGAAGAGATGAATGATTATGGGGCAATCTGCTAAAGGAAACTAAAAGGATAAAGATATATTCAAAACGTTTGTTGCTAATGAGAAGGGCCACCTCTTCATCAAAGACTGGAATAAAGGAAAAGATTAATAGAAGATGATGTCAAGGGTTTTTGAGATGTTTAATGAAGGAAAAGAAAAAGCTCAGTCGACAATCATTTAATAATCACCTACTCTATGCCAGACACTGTTAGATGCTGAAGATACAAATACAATGAATGAATGAGTGAAATAATCTTTACTCAAAAGCTTACCCTCTGATGGGGAAGGCAATGAGTCTATGTAAAACTACAGTCAGAATAAATATAAAGCAATAAATACAAATAAATTCATTTAGAAGGGAAGACCCTAGCAGGTGGGGAGATCAGAAAAGGCTTCATATAAAAATTTGAAGTACATCTTGAAAGAAGAGAGGGATTCTATCAGGCAGAGGGGAGGAGCCTTCCAGGGTAAGGAGACTGTCAAGACAAAGGCATGGAGATGGAAACTAGAGTGTGATATTTGGGAAACAATGAAAAGATCCTTTTGGTTGTATCATAGAGTATAAGAGAGCAAGAAGCATTCAATGGGGTGAAAAAGATAAGTTGGGGCCAATTTGTGAAGGACTTTAAAAGCTAAAAAATGAGTTTCTAATTTGTTATAAAGGTATTATGGATCCACTGGAGATGAATGAGTAGGGGAGTATATGATCAGAGCTGTACTTAAGGAAGATGGAGTGGAGTAGGGAGAGATTTGAGGCAGGAAGACCAATCAAGAATCTTCCATGTTACATGATTATGATGAAATTCTATAGTGCTATTAGAAATGATGGGCTCAATGATCTTGAAAAACATGGAAAGACTTGTATGAAATAATGAAGAGCAAAATAAGCAGAACCAAGAGAACATTTACAGTAACAGCAATATTGTTTTTAAAATGACTTTTGAGGGCAGCTAGATGGTGCAATGGATAGAGCAATGGCCCTGAAATCAGGAGAATCTGAGTTCAAATTTAGCCTCAGACATTTAACACTTATCAACTGTGTGACTGTGGGCAAGTCATTTAACTCCAATTGCCTTGCCAGAAAAAAAAAAAAAGTCAATAATTTTGATTATTATAAATACCCAAATTAACTATAGTGAACATGTGAACAAAGATGCTACAACCAGAGAAAGTACTGATGAATTAAAGTGTATATATAGAATAATTTTACATATACGTATACCTATTTGTGTCTAATGGTAGCTATCTCTAAGGCTGGGAGGGGAAAGAAAAGTAAAATTGGTTGGGGGGGAAGAAATTCACATAACTATTACACTTTTTAAAAATGCAATTTATACATAATCAATTTGCAAGTTCAAGTTCATGTGTAATCATCTTGCTTATGCTATGGCAATGTTTGTTTTATTCCATAAATTAAAAAGTAAATATTTTTTTTAAAGAAAAGATCCTGCTGAAATAGCCTAGAAGTGTGAGGGCCTAAATTAAAGTGATGGCTACGTGAGCATAGAGAAAGGGTCAGACACAAGAGATGTTGTGGAGGTAGACATAACAACATTTGGCAACTGATTGGATATGTGAAGTGAGGGAGTAGAAGCAGTTGAAGATAATGCTAAGGTTACATACCTTAAAGAATGGAAGCATGGTGATGCCTTTGACAGAAAAAAAAAAAAAAAAGGAGGTGGACCTCAAAGAGGAAAAGTTTTAAGAGGAAAGATAATGAGCTAAGTTTTGGACATGTTAAGTTTGAGATGTTCCTGGAACATCCTGTTGAAATAATATCTAATTGGCAAATGGTACAATAATGAAGAGTAAGGAAGAAACTAGGGCCAGATATATAGATTTGGGAGTAATCTGCATAGAGATTATAATTAAGTCCACAGGAACTTGTGAAGTTACTATGTGAAAATATATAGAAGGAAGAAAGGGGAACACAAAATCTTGGGGTATACCCATAGTTAATACGGCATAATGACTCAGCAAAGAAACAATCAGACAGATAGGAGAACTAGTAAAGAGGGTAACATCACAAAAACTCAGAGAGGAAAGTATATAAGAAGAAAATAAAGGTCAATATGTTAAATGCAGCAGAGAGGTAGAAAGGGTATGGGGTTGAGAAAAGTTCCACAGTTTTGTCAATTAAGAAAACATTTGTAACTTTAGAGCAAAATTTTGATTAAGTGAAAAGGTCAAAAGCCAGAATACAAAAGGTTGAGAAGTTGATAAAAAGTAGATTCACACAATGTAGGGTAGCTTTTTCAAGAGTTTGGCTGAAAAAGAAAAGAAAGAGGTAGAATGACAGCTTGAAGGAATGAATAGTAGGGTATAGTGAAGGCTTTCTAAGGTTGGGAAAGACATAAACATTCTTGAAAGCAACAAGTAAGGGACTTATAGATATGAGGACATTAAAAATTTGAGAAAGAAACAGAGAGGATGATTGAAGTTTCAGTCTTCTAGAGAAGATGGGCTCAAAGGCCCAGGTAGAGGGGTTAACATAGACTTTTGACTTCCTCTAGCATTGTCAACAGTAAGAAAGGACAAGGATGGTTGGAGCAAATTTAGAATTAAGCATTGAAAAAGTATAACAACAGGGACAAGGGGGTAAAGTATAGAAGAATTCAGTTTCAAGTTAAATTGGCTAAAAACAGTCAATAACAGTGAGGGAGTAAAGCCAAAGCAGAGGTCATGGTTTAGGAGAAAAATCAAAGGATGGAAAACCTAAAGGATCAACCAATATTATTCTGTTACCAACTGTCCTACAGGCAAAAATAAAAAAACAATCAGGAAAGTATTAGTTATCTCCCCACTGCTTTTTCTTCCTTCTTCTCCAATTTTTAACATAGATGCTTCTGAACTGTTACATAGAATAGCTCAAAGAAGTAGGAAGTTTGAGCTCTATTCCAAACTCCTTCTGCCCAATCTCCTTGTCTGTTCCTTCTAATGACATGAGGACTAGGTTTGTGTCTATCATAGGTGGTCAAAGCTAGCAAGAGTTTAGAAACCATCTAGTTTAACTTATTAATTGTATAGATCAGAAAATTTAGTCCCAGAAAGAGATTTCATCAAGGAGAAACTAAGTGATGCAATGGATAGAACACTGGGCTTAGAAACAGGAAGATTCATCTTCATAGGTTCAAATCAGTCTCAGATACATACTAGCTGTGAGACCCTAGGCAAGTCACTTAATCCTGTTTGCCTCAGTTTCCTCATCTGTAGAATGATATGGAAAAGGAAATGGCAAACCACTTTAGTATCTTTCCCAAGAAACCCCAAAGAGTTGGAGATGACCGAACAACAACAATATAATCCAGTTAGACAAGAAGTCCAGACCAGAATCATATTTTTGTCCTTTCCTTTCAGTGTTCTTTTATCATACCACTTTGCTTGTACTTGTGCTCAGTGAGTTCATTTTATTGGCCAGATATTTACGGTGCTTGATTCTCCCAAAAGGTCAATGTGAATATCAACAGACATTTGCAACAGAGGGGGAGAAAAGAAGTTGACAGAATAGTCAGAGCAAGGAATAAAAGGAAGTGGGATGAAGGAAGAGGAAAGAAGAAAGAAAAGCACAAAGGGGTCTAAATAGTAGTAGGGATTCGTTGTAGCTGCAAATTTCTTGCTATCTCCAGAGTAAAGCACATAGAAACATAGAGCTAGAGCTAGAATGAGCATGAGAGGCTATTTAATCTAATCCCTTCATTTTACAGATGAAACAACTGAAGTTCAGAGAGGTTAGATGATTTGTCCAAGGTTCTACAAGTAGTAAGCATATTAAAACCCAGGACTTTTCATTCTAAATCCAGTGCTCTATCCACTTCACCATATTGTTTCTTTTTAACTAGAAAGTCATTTTCTAAATCATAGTGTCTCAAAATCAGAAGGGAGCTCAGAAGATATTCAATCTGACCTGTATCTACCCAAGAATTCCTACTTCATTCATTCTCTACTTGACAACTTCCAGAAATAGGGTGCCTGCTACCTGTGAAAGCAAGCTGCTTCACCAATTAACAATTCTAATTTTTAGCTCTTCCATTTTAATCTCTGTATCCTCCTTTCCTTACCCTTACCCTTACTCTTGTTCTTGGTTCTGCTCTCTGAGGCTAAGCAGAAAGACACTAACTACCAGGCCACATGGCAATCCTTCAAATACCTGAAAATAGTCATCATCTCTTCCTAAGCTTTTTTTCTCTAAGCTAAACATCCCTAGTTCTTTCAACCAATCCTTATACTACAGTTTCTGTTCTTCTCAAGATCCTGATTTCTTCTCCTGGATGGACTCCCATGTAGTCTTCCATGTTCTCACCACAATGATTCATCAAATAGAGTTAGGGACTTTGTCATTTATGTGCATGGCCAAGAACGTGCTGGCACAGCTTAGAGTTCCTTCAAAAAACTGTCCTTTGGGTTAATCCAATAATTATTATTGATTATACTAACATAACATATTTTAAGGTCAAGGTTACTCTTTCCTTATAACAACATTGTCACTAAAAAATACCAGTATTATTGTCCCTATTTTACAAAATGGTTCCTTAAAGGTTTGCCTAGTTCAGACCTGAAAGAAGAAATTGATCCTAGAGAAGATGTAATAGAAAAGGGTGCTGGATTTGGAGTCAGCCAGGTTTGTGTTCCAGCTTGAACTGGACTGACTCCAAATCCAGCACCCTTTTCTATTACATCTTCTCTAGGATCAATTTCTTCTTTCAGGTCTGAACTAGGCAAACCTTTAAGGAACCATTTTTCCCCTCCTTTTTACCTTATGTCCTCTACTTTTCAATAAAACCCCTCCATCTTAGCTAGGCTATTCTCCTGCTTGTCCTGAGAAAATTCTTAGCATATTCCTTCTTCCCCTTGCTGGACTGCCCTCTCCCTTTTTGTCTGCATTATTCAAGTCCTATTCTTTCTTCAAGTCCCACCAGCTCCAGAAAACCTTCTTCAACTACTTCAACCCTCAATAATCTCTCCTTTCACTGAATTCCCATAATACTTAGTGCCTGAACCAATCATTTTTATTGCTTAGTCTCCCAACCATACCGTCTTGTCACAGTTTCCTGTGGTACATCTTATCTCCCCAACAACAGTGTGAATTCCATAAAGTTATGAAACATGCTTTTGCATTTCCCACATCACCCTGCACATAAATGCTCAATAAGTAGTAATTTAATTGAGGCTGGGTATAAATTATATGGTTTCCAAAGAGATTCTCTCTCCTCTGCCCAGTCCAAAAATTCTATAATCCCATTCCCTAAAATTAATCTCCCTACCATCAGCCTCCAAACCATCAGTTTTGCCAAAAAATAATTTTATTTTCATCATATACATCTCCTCTGATAACAGCAGAAAGATGAAATATGGTATAATGGGAAGAGTACCACGAGTCCTGACCCTGCCACTGGCCCTCTCCATAGGCTTAAGCAAATCACTCACCTCCTGAGCCTCAAGTCGGACTGAAGTGATCCCTAACTTAAGCATTTTAGGAGCTACATACTATCCTCAAGTCTTGACCAAGCCATTCAATCTTGTTAGACCTGTGATTTTAAAGGGCAGGGTGAATTATAACCAGTTCTCTCCTGGCCAGCACCAAGAACAACATAAGAGGTTTCATTCTGGTTTTTCCCCCTTTAAGAAAAAGAAAAGGAAAGCCTTTTTTAAGCAACCAAAGTTGAACTTTTAGAAGGAGCATGGGCAACAGTATTTAAACCTCCAGAGAAAGCATTTTTGTTACTGCTGTTGTGGATTTTTTGAGAGGATAGAAGAGGATAATTTGAAGTCTAATAGTAACACAACAACAGCTGGACAAATAAGAATGTCATGTGTACTTTCAGGGAGAGGACTAAAGATGAGTTGATATGATTTTTCTAAGTTGAGGAAGAAATAAAGCTGGGGATAGATTCCTGTTCTACATCATTTCCACAGCAAACAGCACATTTCTTTTCTTTCTTTTTTTTTTTTTTTTTTTTTTTTTTTTTTAAATGGGAAAAAATCAGCCTGTTCAGTGGATAACCTGATGGGGGCAATCCCAGTTCCCAGGACACTCTAGATTTTCCTTTCCGTGCCCTCTTCTTTCTCTTTTCTCCTGCTTCCGAATCACGCACACCTCCGCGCACCCAGGCACACACAGTCTCCCTGTCAAATTCCTGGCTGATCCGGAGGGACATGTGTCGGGGAGCCGGCAAGTTCGCCATCCAACTGCTCTTCCCCGAGGCCTCAGAAACTGCGGTAACCATAGAAACAGCAGCCAATCCGAGGGCTCTGCGGCCAGCAGGGGCGGAGACAGACCACTCCGACCTACACAGGTAGGAATAGAAACAGGAAGGCCTTTCCATCGCGCCACCCAGCAGTCCACATTAGGATGGGGAGCGCTGCCTGCCGGGTTTCTGCAAACAGACACTTACAGAAGGTCAGAAAACTTTCCTTCACTTGAACCAAGCACCTTCTGCCCTGAGTAGCCTCAAGCACCAATTTCCCTCTTCTAGTTCTAAATCCAAGATGCTATGTACTTTTCCCTGCGACCTACACACACACACACACACACACACACACACACACACACACACACACACATACACACGCACACACTTTATTGTGGCTGCCATACCTTTTTACACTGTTTTTCAATTCTATATTTTATCAGAAACTGTCTCTCACTATAGGTTGGAAGCTCAGATTTGGAAGGGATCTGAAAAAAAATCATCTCATTTAAGGCAATCCTTCAAATACTTGAAGATAGCCATCATCTCCTCCTAAGCTTTTTTCTCTAGGCTAAACATAGCTAGTTCTTTCAACCAATGATCATATTACAAGTCTCTGTTCTGCTCACCATCCTGATTTCCTCCTCCTAGCTGGACTCCTGTGTAGTCTTCTATATTCTTTTCACCACAATGACTCATTAGATGGAGATTGGGACTTTGTCATGTATGTCCACCCACTCATTTAACAAAAAAGGAAACTGAGGCTCAGAGAGAGAGACTGAATTGCTTAAGATCACGTACCTAGTTAGTTGCAGACTCGACATAGAACCTAGGTATCCTGACCCTACCTCTCTAGACCCTAGGTCTCTACTATATTACATGTTATTTCACCTATGCAAATCCTGTCTGCTCAAGTAGGCTGTAATATTTGATAACATGCACCCAGATAAGTTTTGTGTCATCTCCCATTCCAGCACTCAGCATGGAACTGTACATGTAAATATTAGTTCATTAAATAATAGGTGCTCCAAAAAAGATTTGTTGAATGAATTTGTATCTCAAATATTATTTGGTTTAAAGAATATAAGAGAGCTTTAAAAAGTTGTGAGTTTTCATGGCTCCAAATGCTTCAATCAATCATACAGAACTGAATTCCTCAAACCCTAGCACAGAATTAGATATTACATTAATAATTGTTGGACTTTATTTAGCTTTTTATTATAAAACATTTTTCATAATTTTTATTCTCTCTCCATAACAACTTTGTGAAGTAGGTAGCACAAATATTTTTATTCCCATTTTACAGATAAGGAAATCAAGGTTCCTATACAGTAAATGATTTACCAAAGTACAAACAGCTAGGAATTGCAGTTAAGAGTCATATAGAATCTCTGACTCCAAATCCAATACTCTTGTCTCTAGATTTCAAAGATTGTTTGATTAATTTGTTTGTAAGATGTTTGCTAACTAGTAACTCAATCCTGTGATCCTCTTTTTTCTTCTTTTTAATACCGAAGGAAAACTCAGCCTTGTTCTGCCTCCTCCCTCTCCTTTACCACCCCTGATTTCTGTCTGCCCAGGCTGGACCAACTGGTCTTTCAAAGTTTTCCCTCAGGATACCTCCAATTTAACTGAACCTTATAGAAAGGAGGACTAACTGGTATCTAAGCTCCTTTCCAGCTCTCCCATTCTGTGAGCTCACAAGAGAAGCAGATAGCTGATTCCCATTTCTGCTGGGGTTATGGGGCCCTGTGTAAAATGGTGGTTACAGAACCTGTTTGGTAAGTAGATTGGGGAAGCAACTTCAGTTCCCAGCTCACAGGCTGAAGGGAACTGCCTAGCTCCCAATTGAATATTTGCTCAGGGCCACTTAAAGGTTTTGGAATGGTAAGGTTCACTGCTTGCCATCTCCAAAACCAAAACAACTCAGGAAATCAGGATTCCAACCAATTGTTCATTCCACGGACATGTATTGGGTATCAACTATGAACAGCTAAGCTAAGAAGGCATAGAGAGATAGTACAAAGTATTTTACATGATCCCTGAACTTGGGGAGTTTACAATTTTGCTGGGAAAAGAAAATTCATGCTCAAGAAAAACTAAAACAATAATACAAGATGTAGCATATGATGAGTCCTAAGTGAATAGTAACCAATAAAGGCTACAAGAGGCAATGGCACAATTAAAAGAACAGTGTTACAATGATTTCAAATCCTAGCTGGGCTCCTTATGCACCTAGGACTTTTACATCATTAGTCACTTTAACTTCTCTGAGCTTCATTTCCCTCATATAAAATGAAGATGCTAGTGGGGAATGGCTGAACAAATTATGGCACATGAATATAATGGTATATCACTTCAATTAAAAAACTATGAACATGAACAATTCAGAAAAAACTAGAAAGAATTACATTAATTGATACAAAGGGAAGAACCAAGGAAAGCAACACACAGAATGACTATATAAAACAAAAATAAACAAATAGTTATAAACAAAAGGGAGAGAGGGAGGAAAGAAAACTAATTATATAAGTGATCCTTAGAGAAGAGTTAAGAAAACATGATTCTCTCTCCTCATTAAGGAACTGGAATATTTCATATGATGTCAAAAACAACTGATGGTTTGATAAGTTTTGTTCTTTTTTTATCTTTATTATATGGGATAGATCCCAAGGTAGAAGATATGAGGAGACATTGATAAATGACTGTAATGTAAAATAAAATATATCAACAAAAATAAGATTACCTAATAAAATAAAATGAAGAGGTTAGATGAATGTTCTTCAGGTTCTTTTCCAGTTCTTAATTCTATGATCTTTGCTCAGAGTTTACTATGGGCTATAGTGGAGTGGGGGGATCAAGAACTTAAACAAGTTTTTGAATTATGGTTACAATTTAAGTAGAAAAAAGAAGCAACTGAATTTCAAACAGGAAGGTGAAAATGTAGGTTTGTTTGGAGAAAGTTAGCAAGACAGATAAATGCCAACATGAGCAATACTCTCAACGATTCCTCTGTCCAAAAGAGGTCACAGTCACCAGAGTTCATCACTTAACTACAATCACTTGATCCCTCTTCTCTAGACTATGTTTAAGAGTCAAGGGATTTAGGCACCAGGTTGTGGCTTCCAAAATTTTAGTCTTCATTCACTTATCCAAGTTACTTTTCATGACTGAGATCTCAGTGTGCCCATTTCCAAAACTGAAAAAAAAAATGCCTCCAAGAATGTATAAATATTTTATCTGAATGTTCCACTACCGTACTATTCCAATGCCTCACTCTAAATATATGATACAAATACTAAAGCCTCAAAAACTGAAATGTATTCTACATTTCACTTTTAGGCAAATTTTAGAGTTTTTTTTTAATAGGAGAAGAATCTCCTCCAAAGCATATCTTAGAACTAGAAGGGAATTTAGAGGTCATCTAATCCAACAGGTGAAGAATTGAAATCCAGTTAAGTAACTTGTTCAAGGTCACACAGGTAATGGCATAATCAGGATTTGAACCCTGGTTCTCTGGTAGAGATTCAGTTTCAGCCATCATTCAGCTCCTTCTTAAATACCTTTTATAGTCATTCATTAATTCAACACATTCAACAAACACTTATTAAATATTAGATGCATTCAGAGCATTGTTTAGGTCCCTGGAGAGCTAAAAATTCTAAAGATACATCCTGCCCTCATGTAGCTCCCAGTCCAGTCTAGATTTTAAATTTAAAATTTTTTAAATATCACAAATGAATTAGGGAGCTGCTAAACAAAATTCTATGGAAAATTTCTTGGACCTTTGATTTGATGAAAACAGCTAAGTCATTCACAGTTAATCATAATACAATATTGTTGTTACTATATACAATGTTCTCCTGGTTCTGTTCACTTCACTTTGCATTAGCTTATATAAGTCTTCCCAGGTTTTTCTGATATCATCTTGCTCATCATTTGCATAGCTCAATGGTATTCTATCACAATCACAGAGTACAACTTATTCAACCATTCCCCAATTAAGGATATCCCTTAAATTTCTAATTCTTTTTTTTTTTTTTGGAGGAAGTCAGGATTAGGGGACTTTCCCAGAGTCACATAACTAATAATTATCTGAGGTTGAATTTTAACTTAGGTCCTTCTGACTCCAGGTCTAGTGATCTATCTACTATGTCACTTAGCTCCCCCTCAATATCCAATTTTTATGGCAATTTATATTTAAGAATAAACCAAAATTTGTGCTTAGGCTTAAAAAGAGGGGAAGAGCATCTCTTTTTATATATTGCATATTCCCAAGAATTGAGGCTCTGTGATCCCTATGAACTATAAGACAGAAGATAGATATGTGTAAAGTGCTCAGCTAGAGGTAGAAAGATATGCTATATAATCATGAACCTCAACTCAACAGACATTGAACACCTCTGATGAGCAGAATGCTGTGAGACATTGGAGGAAAAATATATTGTAGGAAGAAGGAAGAGGAGGAGAAGGAAAAGAATGAGGAAGGGGAGAACTAGCATTTGTGTAAGAATATAAGATTTGAAAATCATTTGACAGCATTCACTTTACAAATTATTATTATTATTCCCATTTTAGATGAAGAAAACTGAGCTTTAGTGATTTAGCTATAGTTACACAGCTGCAGAGTATCAGAGTTAGAACTAACCCTGTGACTAAGACAAGACCCTTGTTCTTTGTGGAGCTCATAATTCAGCAGGGAAATAAGACAGGCATAGATAATTGGAGATTTCAGAAGAGGTATCACTGTGGATTCTCTATCCACTGATAAAGACTCAGGAAAAGGACTTCTCAAGATCTTGATGGTAATGAGATACAGGTAAGCATAATACACTATAACACAGATAGACACATCAGAAGAAGGCAAAACAAAGATTTTTTGTGAGTCCTACCAAAGGGACTGTATGATGTGGAATTGGAAGTCAGAAAGTCTCAATTCTTGTCTTGACTCTTGTTGCTATGTCCAAGAATACCCCACCTCAAATCAGTTTCCAAATACTATTATTTCAATCCCTACAATGTCTCTCCAATTTGTTTCATCCCCTGAACCCTAGTTCAGATTCTCATCCTATCTGATGTGAACCACTATGAATAGGCCCTTCTACAATCCATCCTCCACATCAGCTCCACTCTTGAGCTCTCCCTCACATACTCCATATTATTGCCAAATCAAACTATTTTCTACTCTTTGATCTCATTTATCCTCACTTCTAAGCATTCACCCAGGCTAAAACTCCCCCATTCCACATATCTCTACCTATTGAAATGCTCTCACTTGCAGGTTTAATTCAACTATGATAGCATGGATGAAACCATTCTGATCCCACCCTCTAACTGAAAGTGATCTCTCACCTCCTCAAAATTCTTATTGCATCAAAGCTGGCTCCATCCCCTCTGTCCCATGACATTCTACCTTTTATCATAATTATTAATATATGTGACTCATCTATCTTCCTTATCTCCATTAGATTGTTAAGATCCTTGAGAGCAGGAACTGTGTTGTTTCTCATCTTTGTACTCCTTGCAGCAAACAGAGGCCCCTGCATGTAGTAAGTGCACAATAAATATTTGTTAATTGAATTTGTCCAAGTGCCTTATTATCTTTCCTATGACAGAAAAGAACTGTGTCTCATGCTTCTTTATACTCCTCTCCCCCATCATGTATCTTGTATGGGTAGGCCCTCAATAAATATTTGTCCAATGAACAAGCATCTATCTGAATATACTAGATTTCTACTAAAGAAGTTCAGGGATTTCAAGCAAAAGCTGTTTCTACTACCACATTGCTAAGCCTCCTTCCTCTTGCCAACCAGCCATGTACCTCTCAACTTATTCTACTGAACCTGGCGCCATCCCCTCAGGTTTGCACACCCACACAGACCTGCAGCCTCAACTGGTTCCAGAAGCCAGCTTGAAAGCCTGTTCACTCCTCTAGGCAAAATCCCTCTTCTCAACCCCAACAGCATGTGGAAAACCATTCCAGCACATTTGGCTTTCCTTGTATTTTTGGTTTCCAGCAACAAATAAAAATAGTTTCAAGGACATGCATAGGGGAGGGGAGACGAGGGAGACCTAGTCCTGTGAGGTACCAGAATAAAAAGTAAAAACTGCATGTGCACGATTCCCCATCTTTCTCCCATTCTCTCCAAAGGGACCGTTCTGAGTGGTTGACTTAGCATTTAATGATTTTGGTAACTCTCTACCTCCCAAGCAAGTCTTAGCTTTGTAAAATTAATTGTATCTAAAGCTAATGTAAAAGTAGATAAGCAAATGTCTGGATGATGCTAAATGTTATATTCTGCCCCAAAATGTCTTATTTCCTGAAAAACATGCCTAAATCTCAACATTAATGATTTATTTCACTGAATCACAAAATTTGAGAGCAATTTTAGCAGTCATCTAATCCAACTGATAAGCAAAAGAAATTCCCACTACACCATACCCATACCAGTAGTCATCCCATTCAAAGAGCTTCTAAGGAAGAGAAATCCACCAACTTTCAAAGCAGCCCATGCCAATTTAGGAATGGACCCATTTCTTTGCCTCTTGAAAGTTAGTCTCATACCTTCAGCTAAAAGGAATTCTACTTCAAAAATTTGTGTAGCACATTATATGAATCTCTCTTTTGTTTTTACCACACTATATTGAATCTAACTTGTGTTTATATGTGATAATCCCTTTCTCTTCCCCACCCCCCATTTGATTATAAGTTTCTTGAAGGCAAGAATTCTTCATCTTTTTTCTATTTGTATCTGCATACTGTAGGAGTTAGCAGGCTGCATTATAGGAAATTGTATATGACAGATATCATGGTAGACATGTAAGTTCAAAAAAAGGAAGAGGATTGGTGATATATTGAGAGTGAAGAATAAATATATAATAGTATCTACCACCTCCTAGGGTTGCTAATATCAGTAATCAGACAATATCAATAAAACATTTTGCAAACTTTAAAGCAATATATAAATGATACTTATTTTTATTGTTGCTGTTATTCAGAAGAGAGCAAAAAGAAGTTCAGAAAGAGACAGACAATCAAGTCAGTATTGGAACTACTAAGTTGAATTTAATATATATTTTTAAAAATCCAGACTGTGCATAATAGATATTCAGAGTGTCATCTGCAATCTTCTTTTTTTGTTCTTTATATAAGGAAATGTTCATGTTTGTTGATTTTTGTCAAGTTCATAATAATAATAAAAAAAAAAAGTTTTGTTGGGTTTTTTTTTTTTGAAGAGAGTTAATGTCAATCTTGTTTTGACTACTTGAGGGCCCTGAAGGACAAATGTTGATGATGAAGGGTGTGTTGAGGAACTGAATAGGAAGAAGAGCTAAAGAGGTTGGGTTAAAAAAACTTCCAGACCTTGCCAGTTTTGCAGAGGGTCAGTTCGTAGAGATCACAAGAGGGTGCAACCAGCCTGTCATTGATCCCCAAAGAATAAATATATGTCAAATAGCCACTGGGGACAATTGTGGGAGAGGGTGCTCCCTCAAACATAAGAATCGTGACTAGGTATTATAGCAAAGAGAATGCAAAAGTTATTCCAACTCTTAATCATTTCTCTATTGTTCAGCACCAAAGGATATAGCAGAGTAGAGACCAGTGAGGGAAATAACTGCCAAGGTTCCTCCCCACCCTACCACAAATGATCTCTCTCCCCATAAGAGAGAAAAGGCTGGACAGAGATGATCCAAGGAAAACTTCCTTATCCTATCTCTTTGATTACTGGCCAGAGTGAATAGGAACTGAAAGAGTCCATTCCAAAGGTCACACTTCTCTCTCAAAAACTTCTTTCCAGCCTCCTGGCTATGACAAATGACTGCTGGTAGAGTTCTGTCCATCACTGCCCCTCTTGCCCTATTCTTTCAGTCAAATATTGTGTGAATAGGATATAGAATCAAAAGATTCCACTTTAAATTATAGCTGAGATTAAGAGTTGTATTACTCTGAACAAGTCATTTGACCTCAGTTCTCTCTTCAATAAAATAAGAATACCTGGAATAAGTTAACTCTGAGTTCCCTCCCAACTTGAATGCTGTTCCATGATTTTTTTTTAATTTTATTTTTTTTGCCACCTAGGTCATTGAATATGAATTTGTATTTTTACAGAACAACTAAAGACTATAATATTTGCCATGTGCAAAACAATATGCTAGATGCTGGAAGAGATATAGAGTAGAGCTAAGACATTGTCCCTTCTCTCAAGGAATTTGTAGTCTCTTAAGGGGATAGGACACCAATTCAGATGGCTATAATACATAGTATTACAATACACATACAAAACTGAGATCAAAGGACCTCAGAGCTGGAGCTAGCAACGACTTCAGAAGTCATCTAATCTAACCCCCTCTTTTTACATATGAGGAAATAAAGGTCTTCATGTGCCATGACAACTAGGGAAGCTGTGGAAGCTTGACAAGAACCCTGAAACATTGGTGAATTAAGCTCTGCTGATAGCATTATTTGAATTACTATCTAGGTCAGTGCAAAAGAACTTTTCCTAAGTGTAAAAGAATTAGATAAGGTAGCCAAGGTTGCAGGTTGGCCCTACTGAAAACCATTGTGATGATCATCTTGGCAGAATATGTGGCATTCCATCACGTTCTGTTCCCCTCAAAAAAAGGGAATATTGTCCCCCAACAAATCAGAAATACCCTACCTCCTGGAAATGCATTAGTGCAAACAGTGCTGACCACCAATATAGACAAACCCCAAGTAAGCAAGAAATGAACTGAAGACATTAATATTTTTTATGTTCCAAAGCTATATCATAATAAAATTAGAAATAGATATCATGAGTTTTATTCCATCTTTTTTATCAATAGTAATCTTAACTCCAAGTCTACAACAACTTACTGCTGATCACTGCAGGGCAATCATATGTAAAAAATTACTTCATTCTTGAGCCTAGATTAGAAGAAATAAGAGATGAAATTGAAGAGCTACTAAAATCTAGAGATAAAAAAGTTGAAGAACCTGATGTCATTGAAAATCCACACTTAATACAAACTCCAAAAATTATACATAATGATGATGATGATGATAGCTTCCATTTATAAAGCACTTTCATACTTACAAAGTACTTTATATGTGTGTCTCATCAATACTCACAACAACCCCATATGGTAGGAAATAAAAGCCTTATTTTACCCTTTTTACAGATGAATATACCAAAACTCAGAGAAACAAATTGACTTGCCTATGTTAAAGGGTGGGAGGGGAGAAGGGAAGTAGGAATTTAGAACTAGTACTGACTCCCAAGTCTAAGGACTCTTCCACCACATGCTCAAATTTCCCTTCTCAAAGACACTTGGCCAGCTGGTCATTAGCTGAGGTAAGCCTAGAACTCAGATTAGAGGCCAGGGCTCTTTCTACTTCATCATGCTCTGCTCCCTTCCTAAAGCCTCCAAAATATATTTGTTTCCCTGTTTAAATTTCCCTCACCTCAGTTCCATAAATATTCTGTAGGCACTCAATCCAAACACAATAGTGGTCCTTCAGGAGCAGAGCAACAAGACCTGAAGATAGCCACTAGACACCTATTTCTGGCTACAGCTTGGTCTAAATTTTAAAAATGGCCTTGAGCTGTTCCACAACTCAGGCATCAGGAGCCTAGTCCCAGCACAGCCCTCAATGGTGTCATTGTTGATGCTTGGAACTCAGCTGCAAGAGCCTGGCTCCTTGACATGCCAGAGGGTTTGGGGTCAAGAGCAAAATGGGGACGCTAGCCACCTGGGCTGGTAGGGGTGGGAGCCAAGCAACAGGGAACCGAATAGATACAAGGCACGACGTTTAGAAGGCAGGGAAGAGGGCATAGACAAACATCATAAGGGCAAAGTATATACTCTGCCTAAGGGAGGTACACACCCAACACAACTCACATACACAACAAAACCCATGCAAAGGAAATGACTCTGCTTTTTCTCTATAGAGAATGACACATTTTCACCACAATATCATAGTAGACCACAGAGGTGGGCAGTGGGGAGTGAAATAGGCCTGTTCAGATTAAAATGAAATCATCTTCTCTTCATAAGATTATAGAATTTAGAGCTGGACCATCAGGGTGACTTACTCCAACAAACTCACCCTACCTCCCACCAGTACTGAGAGAAAATCTATGGGAGTCAGGTCTATTCATTTATTCATTCATTCAAGAAATATTCACTGATTTGTGAGGTACAAAGGCTAGAAAAAGAAAGATACTTCATTCAGTAAAACAAAAGAACCTGAAGTGACTATGACATTCATGGCTCCTGCCTAGGATAACTGTGAAAAATGTGAAGATCAATAAACTTTGTAATGGTAGCTCCCAATCCACAATTAATAAATGGTCAAAGAAGCAATATGGAAAGTGAGAAGACCTGAGTTGTTTTTGTTTTTGTTTGTTTGTTTTTTAGTTTTCAACATAATTTTTTCCATTTTGTTTGGGTTTTTTTGTTTATAATAATAGCTTTTTATTTTTCAAAATACATGCAAAGATAGTTTTCAATATTCACCCTTGGAAAACGTTGTGTTCCAAATTTTTCTTTCTCCTTCTCCCCCTTCCTCTTTCCTAGACAGTACTAATCTAATATAGGTTAAACATGTACAATTCTTCTAAACATATTTCCACATTTATCATGCTGCGCACACGCACACAAAAATCAGATCAAAATGGGAAAAAAATTAGAAAGAAAAAAACAAGCAAACAATAACAACAACAACAAAAGGTGAATATACTAGATTGTGATACACATTCAATCCCCATAGTCCTCTCTCTGGATACAGATGGCTCTCACCATCACAAGTCTATTGGAATTGGCCTGAATCATCTCATTGGGATTCAGGCCCATCCCAATTGATCATCACATAATCTTGTTGTTGCTGTGTACAATGTTCTCTTGGTTCTATTCGCTTAATTAAGATTAAGATAACTGATGTTCATGTAAGTCTCTCCAAGCCTTTCTGAAATTAGCTTGCAAATATTTTTTTTATATAACAATGATATTCCATTACAGTTATATATCACAACTTATTCAGCCATTCTTCAACTGGTGGGCATCCACTGAGTTTCCAGTTCCTTGCCACTACAAAAAGGGCTGTCACAAAATTTTTGCACAAGTGGGTCCTTTTCCCTTTTTATAATCTCTTTTGTATACAGACCCAGTAGAAATACTGCTGGATCAAAGGGAATGCACAATTATAGCCCTTGAACATAGTATCAAATTACTCTCCATAATGTTTGGATAGTTCACAACTCCACCAACAATGTATTTTTGTCCCATTTTCCCACATCCCTTCCATTATTATCTTTTCCTGTCATTTTAGCCAATCTGAGAAGTGTGAAGTGGTATATCAGAGTTAAGACTTCAGTTCTAAACCCATCTTGGCCATTTGCTATCTGACTTTGGGCAAGTGGACTCATTTCTCGGGACTTCGGTTTCCTCATTTGTAAAATAAGAGAGTTGAACTCTGGAGTGTCTTACTGTTCTAAATTTATAATTCTATAATATGAAGGTAGTTTAAAAATACATACCTACAAGTTATTGATAATCATTTTTAAAAATCATTCTATCTCAAACTCCCAAACAATCAAAGGAATGAAAATTAAAATAAATTTGAAAGCCTATCTCCTGCGCAACAAATTGAGTCCCCAAAAGGGATTAAAAACCAACAGAAACAATACTGAGAGACTTGGGGGAACACAGGTATCCTCATTCCTGGGTAAATACAACTTGTAGAATCTTTTTGGAAAGCAACTTGGAAGCATGCAGTAAAAGTTACAAAAAGAATTCTACCTTTTGGCAGAGCAGTGGATAGAGCACCAGCCTTAAAGTCAGGAGGAGCTGAGTTCAAATCTGGCCTCAGACACTTAACACTTCCTATCTGTGTGACCCTGGGCAAGTCACTTAGCCCCAATTGCCTGGCAAAAAAAAAAAAAAAAAAAAAAAAAAAAAAAAAAAAGTAGAGCACCAGCCTTAAAGTCAGAAAAGATGGTTTAAAAAAAAAAAAAAAAAAGCAAAAACAGAAGAATGCAGTATACACCACTTATACTCACACAAGAGAAATATTGATTGAGAACAAAGAGACAAAGAATTTTGACGGGACTTAAATAACTAATAGTTTATGATATTTTATGCATTAATATGAATTAATTTGAATGTAAATAGTTACTAAGTTTGATTGATGATTACTCATCAATAATGTTTAAAACATTTAATAAACACAAAAAGATGAAAAGGACAAGGATTCTGCCTGCCAGAAACTTATACTCTAATCAAGGAAGATAGAATACATATATTATGTAGAATGCAATAAGTGCAGAAACAGAAATGTCATATTTGTTTGGGAAACTGGAAATATTACTTCTTTCTATGGAAAGAGTGCTCCATGAAAGTCATCTTTTGATGGATATCTACAACAAAGAAACCACCCAAAGATTATGCTAAAATTGTAGACATAAGTCCGATGACATATCCCCAGTTTATCATCCAAAAATCAGTCTTGCTAAACCTGGAGAGACTCAAGAGCAGGTCACATATGGGATGGCGAATTTTTTTGACCTCCACTAAATCATGAGTCTGAATGGAGGCAGAGGAAATGCTCACAACTACAAAATCATAGTCCGTGGGGAGTTGAAGTTGAAGTAGGGAGATTAAAAATGGAGTATGGGTAAAGAGAAGAGAAGGTTACAAAAAATGGGGCTTGCAGCAGATGTTGGAGAGAATAGGGGAACTCTGGAGAAGCAGAAAGGAGGGAGGGACATCATTATAGGATCTATAAAAGTAGATATGAAAAAACTCCAAAACTGGGCAAGCCTCCTTTCCTTTTGTTCCTGGGATCTTAAAAACAAAAGACTGAACTTTCAGGATATATGTAAGAGTTTAACATGATTTACAAAATTACTCTGGTTGATAACAATACACAATGAATAAATCTTCATCCTCCCTTTTTTCCCCCCAATGATAAAGTCAGTATTGATAGTAAGCAGAGTTCTGGACCCTGGGCCCTGAGGCCAAGAAGACATAAGTTCAAATTCTATTTCCAGTTCTCTGAGCCTCAGTTTTCTCATCTATAAAATGGAGATAATAATAATAATAACACCCATAGAACCTACTTCAAAGAATTGTCAATCGGCTCAAGTGAAATAAAAAGCACTCTGAAAACTTAAAAGTGCTATGTGAATGTCAGTTATTATTTTTAAACCCCCAAAATCTAGTTCATTTTCTACCTTCAAACTATTATTTCCCAACATTCAGATTCCTGAGTCATATTTTCCTTATTGCAAAAATATCTCTTGATAATTTAAATGCACATTAAGGAGACTGAAGAATTAAACAGAAGGAACAGGGTGCTGATTAGCTACAACCAAGTCAAGCTATCAAATACCTTTAGAGCAGTTCTCTCTGGAAATGACCTGAAATAGTCACCCCAAGTTCATTGAATCAGAGTACCCATTTTTTCTGTCTGAGCTGGAACCAACTCTGCAGCTTTTAACAGAGCAATGAACCAGACTAAGAGAGTTGAAAGTCCATTAGTTCTCTGGGGCCAAAGGAAAATTCTTGCCAGCCCCTCCAACACAAATAGCCCCTGGAAGATCACTGGAGTCCAAACTTCACTAAAAAGATCTCAAGTCCAAAATATGCCCTCTGTTAGCCAGAGAGGAAAGAGGCCAGGGTTTTCTTGGACTTAAAACATCCCAGACACAGGCAGACAGAGCCCAACAGCAATCTTATCAAGATAATTTTGTAAACACAGTGCCAACACATAGCTCATAACAATGTGCTCAACAGTACCAAGTGCTCGCTATATTGTTCCATATGAACTCCATGGTATTGTGACTGGACTCCCAAGAAAATTTGGCCATCCAATCCAGCACCCAGAGTCTCTAAGGGGACTGATCTAATATACTCCATAATATTGGTGCCTTCTGAAAGTGAATCCAGGTTTCAATCCATTTCCTGTGAATTTTGTAATTACTCCATATCTTTTCCATGGACCTGATCTCAGAGAAGGAGTGGGATTGGAAAGGAGGGGGAAAGTAATTTCTCAGAAAAATACTTCTGGGCTTTCCAACTACTCTTAAGTTTACCTTGATGATTTATAAAAAGGTAGGGTGTCTTTCCTCCCCATTACCATGGCAGAAGAACCAAGTTTATTTTCCTTGCCCAAGGCAATATATATTTTACCTGCTACAGGACAAAGTCAGAGACCAGGCATATTTTCAATGAATATTTTCTGAAGTTCAAATGGTATGAACGTTCATTCATTCATTCAATGATCATTGATTAGGCACCTGTTGTGTGCTAAGCACTTTGACAATACTTGGGAAATAAAGGCAAAAATGAGAAAGCCACTACTCTCAAGATGTTTATATGCTATTAAGGGGAATAACATTAATAATAACATTTGTTGTGATTTGTCATATTTGTTACCAGACAAATAAATACAAAATATGTAAGTAGTGGATACAAAGTAAAATAGAAAGGAGGGAATAAAACAACTGGGGAGGTTCAAAAAAGACCTCACAGAGGAAATTCTTTTTTTTTTTTATTCATTTTTCCAAATTATCCCCTCCCTCCCTCCACTCCCTCCCCCCGATGGCAGGTAATCCCATACATTTTACATGTGTTACAATATAACCTAGATACAATATATGTGTGTAAATACCATTTTCTTGCTGCACATTAATTATTAGCTTCCGAAGGTATAAGTAACCTGGGTAGATAGACAGTAGTGCTAACAATTTACATTCGCTTCCCAGTGTTCCTTCTCTGGGTGTAGCTACCTCTGTCCATCATTGATCAACTAGAAGTGAGTTGGATCTTCTTTATGTTGAAGATTTCCACTTCCATCAGAATACATCCTCATACAGTATTGTTGTTGAAGTGTACAGTGATCTTCTAGTTCTGTTCATTTCACTCAACATCAGTTCATGTAAGTCTCTCCAAGCCTCTCTGTATTCCTCCTGCTGGTCATTTCTTACAGAACAATAATATTCCATAACCTTCATATACCATAATTTACCCAACCATTCTCCAATTGATGGACATCCATTCAACTTCCAGTTTCTAGCCACAAACATTTTGGCACATACAGGTTCCTTTCCACTCTTTAGTATTTCTTTGGGATGTAATCCTAGTAACAGCAATGCTGGGTCAAAGGGTATGCACAGTTTGACAACTTTTTGAGCATAGTTCCAAATTGCTCTCCAGAATGGCTGGATTCTTTCACAACTCCACCAACAATGTATCAGTGTCCCAGTTTTCCCACATCCCCTCCAACATTCATCATTATTTGTTCCTGTCATCTTAGCCAATCTGACAGGTGTGTAGTGGTATCTCAGAGTTGTCTTAATTTGCATTTCTCTGATCAGTAGTGATTTGGAACACTCTTTCATATGAGTGGAAATAGTTTCAATTTCATCATCTGAGAATTGTCTGTTCATATCCCTTGACCATTTATCAATTGGAGAATGGTTTGGTTTCCTATAAATTAGGGTCAGTTCTCTATATATTTTGGAAATATATATTGGAACCTTTACTTTTAAAAATATTTTCCCAATTTGTTACTTCCCTTCTAATCTTGTTTGCATTAGTATTGTTTGTACAGAAACTTTTTAGTTTGATGTAATAAAAATCTTCTATTTTGTGATCAATAATGATCTCTAATTCTCCACAGAGGAAATCCTTGAGCTGGGCTTAAACCCAATATCTAGTAGAAAAAGTACAATTTCCATTTCATTCCAATTTGGGGATTTTTTGGTTGTTGCTGTTATTGTTCTTGCACCAAACAGCAAGACTGTTTAGTTAGTGTATGGACTATACAGGAGGTGAGTCCAATAGAAAAATGTGAATTTCCAACATTCTGCAGCAACAGAAAAGAATCAACCAACTAACAAGAATATCTGTTTAGTGCCTACCATATGTTTGATTAGTATTACCTGATTATCCTTACAAAGTAGTCATGAAGGAGGATTCATGGGACTCTGGTTCATACACTGAGCACCTAGGAAGACATCTCTCTGCATGACAAGGTTAAAGAAAGAGTTTGCTTCCAAGAGAATCATGATGATAGGTATTGAAAAGGCCTTGAAGAGTCTAGGGAGCATGCAGAGACATCCAGTAACTAATTCCAGTCAGATAACTACAGTGGTAGAGAAGAGTGTCTTTTCTTAGACTGACTGTAAAGATATTCAAAAAGGTATATCAACCTCCATCATGATGTTGATGGCTCCATCAACATCAGCTATTTTCATCTTTGTTTCATTTGCTCTTAGGGAATCTTTCACTTAAATCATATGGTGACACCTTCTCCCATTTTGAAGTCAGATGGCCTAGTCCTTGGCTATTGTGTTTGTCCTTTTCCATTCTAAGAAAAGAGGGGGAAAATCTCTATGACCTCACAAATCTGAAAGGTCCAGAGGGACCCCAGTCCAGCAGTAGCTGAGACAAGGACTTGAGATGAAACACCTCCAAAGGGAGGTGAATTTGGGGGCCATTGCTATGTAGGAACTGAGCTAAGTTATGAGTTTTATCCTTTCACACTCCTAAGTGAAATAGGAGAAAAATATACCCCCAAGATATTGGGAGAAATGTACTCTGTTCTTGCTATATTTCTGAAGTATATGTCCATTTGTGGAAACCAATTGACACGAAGTGATTAAGAAGAACTGGGTCCTGGTCACAGCCCCTTCAAAATTAGGAGAACACAGCTGGTAGGGCATCAAGCTGATGACAGTAAAGAAAAACCCTGCAACCTCTCAGAGTACCTGACAACCTTGAGGAGGAAGTAAAATAGCCCTGTTCTTCAGGATTGAGCCAGAGCACTCTCATTAAAATGTAGTCAGGTTACAGAAAGGGCAATAAGACTAGAGAAATGACACAGTTGGCCCAGAACTTGCCAAAATTAAGGGATAAAACCAAGAATAGCTCCTTGTCCCAAAGATAGCAAGAATATAAAGTAAAACAAAGTACAATCACATATGGTTATGGATTTGATGATCTCTTCATATATATTACCTCTTCCAGTGCAAATTCAAACCCATTTACACCTTTTTTTTCCTATGTGATTTTTGCTCATGCCCATTCATACAAGTTCCATATTCTATATTCTTAGGGATTCTCTATAATAAGGAATGATCTGGTATTGAATAAGGCTAGACCTTAGAACAAAAACTTGTTCACACTAAGTATCCTTATAAGGCTTTCTCCAGTATAAATGTGTAATGATAAATAGACCAAGCATTGTCCTGGTTAAAAAGACAAAAACAAAATCTCTCACTACAAGGAATTCACATTCAATTTGGGAGGGAAATAATCAGAGAATCATGTAACTGGGTTATCTCTGTGGTTATATCTATCAAGAAATCTTCTGTGATCTTGACATAGTTTAGTTTAGTCTTATTGAAAAGGAATCGTTAAGGCTACACTTAAATCTACCAAGTCAAATTATTTTTTATCATCAATAAACAATGAACCCAGCAGGATCTTTCAGTTCAGTCAGTTGTAGGTCTGGGGAGAGATGGAGAAAATCAACTGGTAAAAGCCCATGTGTTTCCTTTCTCACATTTTCACTAAAGATATCTTCACTATGTACATAGAATATGTCCATGAAGATGTATTACGGATAAAAAAGTATATTTATTAGTTAGTAATTGCTGGTATCTTCTTGTTCACCCTTTTTTGTGTCTACTTTATGTGACTTTTTCCATTCTCTAGTTATCTTCTTTCCACTGAGGTGTCTTGAAAGCCATTGCATGAGTATTTATACCTTTATATTGTTTTTAGCACAAATATCTTCTTGTGTATATTGAGCAGGCTACAACTATTCTTCCCATTGTATATTCTCAATTACTATTTCCACTTCCTCAAAGTGGTAGTTCCAGGGGCAGCTAGTTAGTGTAGTGGATAGAGCACCAGCCTTGAGTTCAAATGTGGCCTCAGACACTTAACACTTCCTAGCTGTGTGACCCTGGGCAAGTCACTTAATCCCAACTGCCTCAGCAAAAAAAAAAAAAAAAAAAAAAAAAGTGGTAGTTCCACTATAACCAATGATGTTACCAGAACATTATAGAAATGCTGACAAATCTGTTCCATTTTGCATCGATTTGTTGTATTCTTTCTCATTTCATCTACAAATCTTCTGAGAAATATAGAGTTTAATTTAATTTAATGCCGAGATTTCTTGCCAAATGGAAAGATGTGGCAGTCAAAGAGAGAGTATGTACTCATTTGCAAAATATTACAGAGAAAGATTACAGAAGATTATAAGTATTATCTCATGAAATCACAGCAAAAAGCATGGAGCATGGAGAGCAAAATGAGCCTTCAACCCAATTAGGAAGCAAATTAAACCTACAAAGTGTCACTTTATTAACTAAAAATTTCTTTCAATTGAGCAAGAATGTCTTCTACACATAACTAGGGTCAACTAGATGGCGAAGGGAATAGAAAGCTGGTTCTAGAGACAGGAATACCTGAGTTCAAATCTAGCCTGAGACACTTATAGCTGCTTGACCTTAGGCAAGTCACTTAACTCCCATTTTCCTTTAAAAAAAAAAAATCCTGTTCTGGATCATTGTCTTGTTGTGTTAGAGGGGCTTACATAACTCAGTGAAATTTTGAGCTATGACATGCAGGATTACATAAGCTTTGACCAAAAAAAAAAAAAAAGTAAGCTATTAAAGAAAGAAATAGGAAGCCACTCTAATTTTTCTGTCAAGAAAACCCCATAACAAAAATATTCTACAGAGTCACAAAGAGTCATCTGAACAACAACCAAAATGTGTAAGGCATTGTGCTAGGCACTAAGAATACAAAAAATGACAAATAAATTCTCTACTCTCAATTCTTCTTCTGAATCTTCTGTATCTATACCTTCACACAAGTTGCCTTCCATTACTGGAGTGCTCTTTCTCCTCATCATCCCTGACTCTTCAAATCCCTTCAAAGCTCAGTTCAAGCAGCACTTCATATATGAATCTTGCCTGATCCCTTTAATTGTTAGTGCCTCCTCTAATCATTATGTATTTCTTTTGCACACAGTCTATATTTACTTATCCTTGAAATATTTTATCTTCTTAGCATAATATAAACTCCTTGAGGGCAAGTATCATTTTCATATTTGCATCCCCAGTGCATTGCAAAGAGTAAGTATACTACAAAGAAAAAGATTGGTGATTTATTGATTGACAGGAGGTTTATGTCCTACACAAATAAGTTCAAATGTGAATTTTCATTAGAGAAATAGAGACAAAGCTTTCTCACAAAAATTGATGAGGAAAAGAATGCTTTAATCTGGCAGGATCAGACAAGTCTCCTTGGAAGACATGTAATCTAAACCAAGTTTTGAAGGAAGAGAAGGATTTCAGGGAAAAGAGATGAGGAAAAAGTGTGTTCCAGTAATAGATGACAATCTGTACAAATATGATGATGAATAAACAGGACAGGATAAAATCGATCAACACAATTTAAGGGGAACCTGAAAGGAATCATGTAAAATAAGACTTAAAAGGTATATTGAAACCAGATTGTTTATGCAAGATATTAAGTGAATAAGCATATAATAAGTGCTAGACTAAGTTTGTATTTAATCCTATAGGCAATAACAAGCCACTGTTTTTCAATAAGGAGAAATATCTAATCAGACCTGCAAATTAAGAAGACTATTTTGGCAGCTATGTGAAGGTTAGATGGAAGAGAAAGAAAACTGGAAACACTTAGCAAGTGAATATACGTGGGCTTATGGTCAGATAAAGAGAAAAATCAAGATATGCCAATTTTTCTAGCTATTATCAACCAAAATAAGAAAGTTGGGAAGAAGGGCAAATTTAGAGAGTCATAACCAGGGTAATGTGACTGGAGCATTGTCCCAAGACATCAAAAATTAGAATGTTCTGAATAGCATTCATACTCCAACAGAAATAGCAAGAATAATTAACTAAAATAAGATGTTATCAAACACTTTCTCCTAGGACATCCTCCCAAGCCCAGTCCAATCCTACCCTCTTCCCTTCCCTGCCTCACACGAGCGACTTCATGGTATTTCAGAGTGACTAACTATGACAATCTATGTCCTATCTCTGTCCATCCCTGCACAGGACCTTGTGATCAAAGTCTTTCTAAGGATTTTCTTCAAGACTTCATTTGAATTTGTCTTAAAATGTTGAGTTGAGGGCACCTTTCATACTTGTTGCCCTAAGTAACAAAATTTATAGTCAAGGCTCTATTAAGAGCAGAAAAAAAGGAACTCCTTTCTGTGCAAGTTGAATTTAAAATATCAGTGGAACATGCATGTACCCCCAAAAATCATTTTTAAAGGATCATTTGTACCAATCTGAGGTACTATTAACTACTACTGGGAAATAGATTTTGTATATTATAGATTAATAAGTTTTCTTTGAGTTCAGAGTTCCTTTCTATCTTTGTATTCCCAGCACTTAGCACAGTACTTCACTAATATTAAGCCTTTAAAAAATATTTGTTGATTGATAGATTAATTTCTATTTTACTTTTTAAACTCATATTGTAAATTGAAACAAAAGTAAATGTATAGGCTACAGGGGCATTCAAAAAAAGACCTGACTTTAGACATACTTGTCAGCATCAACAATCAAAGCAAAAGAAATTTCTTATCCACCTTTCTACTCCCAATACAAATACTGGTTTGTTTGCCTAGAATTACAAATTCAGGACAGAAGAATGCACCTAGATCAGAAATCTCCTTAGTCCTGAGGGCTATCATATAGATGAGGTAAGCAAGGTGTCTAATTGGCAGAGTTTATGACTTAAACAGAGGAGAGGAAAATAGAGAAAAGGGGTGGGAGAAAAAATGAGGAAGAGATGAAGAGGAGGAGGAAAGGAAATGAAGATAAGTGGAAAGGGGAGAAACAGGAAAAAACAGAACAAGGGACTGAAGAAAGAAAGGGATGAAAGGGAAAGAGATAATGAAGGAGAGAGAAAGTAAAAGAAGAGGAAAGAAGAAACAGGGAAAAAAGGGAGGGACAAGAGAAAATAAGGTAGAAAATAATGAAAAAAAGAAATTAGAAGGGAGTGAGGGAGAAGAGAGAGAGGGTTCTCTCACTCCTTGGCTCTTTTGACCCAGCCCACTTTAAGTGCTTGAGGACAACAAATTGAAGAAATAAATAGCCAGTGCCTTCAAACATATGATCTAATACCACAGAATACTAAGTTGACTGCCAAGACTGGCCTTATACTGGTTATTTAAGCCATCAAATCACCAGAGCTCCACACATTACCAGAGAGGAGTGAAAAGTTAACTAGCTTGAAGTCAGGATACCTGGATTCAAATCCCATCTCTGTGGCCCTACTACCCATATAATTTTAGGTAAATCACGTGACCCTCTGGGGATCTGGACAAGCTGGCCTTTGAGATCTCTTCCAGTTCTAGAGTAATGATTCTATGATTATTGCTCAACTAGGACTCAGCCCTTGAGATTCTCTCAGATTTAATGCAGCTGTAACCAAAGAGAAAACTTCCCAGATTAAGAATCCCAGGTTATGGGTATATATAGAATATAAAACCTGAAGAAGAAAATGGCAAGCCACTCTAGTATCCTTGCCCAAACAGGGTTACAGAGTGGAATAACTAAACAACATAAAGCAAAATAGGAGATAATCTTTCTACGCCTAAAATAGCCTCTTCTCTAAGTACCTGAGTTTTTATTAAATATATAATCAATTGAGGATGTCATTATTAGTTATAGAAGCATTATAAATACTCATTTAAACAGAAACTTCCTTCCAAAGAAAGCAAAGTATTTTAAATATGTTATTTCATTCAAGCGATATTAACTAGAATTATTTCCATTTTGCAGATGGAAAAACAAAAGGGAAGGTTCCGCTGATCACAAACAAGGTAAGAAACTGGCTAGAAATCACATAGCAAGTTTAAATCAGTAATGGAAATGGAATTCATGTCTCTAATGCCTATCTAGTACCTTTTAATGTTAGTAAAGCAACTGTATAATTAAATCATCTCCACTTACTACCCCTTCAAGCTATTGTCCTTTATCTCTCCAGCCTTCCTAGGCCATATTCCTAGGAAAAGTTGTGTATATTGATTGGCTCTACTTTCATTCCTTAGCCCTTTGCAATCTATCTTCCAACTATCCCCATTCAATCTGTCCAAAGATTACAGCCATCTCTTAATTGTCAAATCATAGTCTTTTCTCCTGCTTCTTCTTGGCACTTGACAGTATGGACCACTCTCTTTTCCTAGATACTCTTTTCTCTTGTTCATAATCTCTGGTTCTCTTCCTAACTGTCTGACCACTCTTTCTGTCTTTCTCAGTTTCTCTGGATAACACTCCTTAACCATGGGTCTTAACCAAGGCTGTGTCCATGCTCTCTTTTCATCTCTCCCCACAGTCTTTTGATGCTCTCAATGATTCTCATGGACTTAATTATCATCTCTATGTAGATGATTCACAGATCTATATATTCAGCCCCAGTGTCTTTCCTGAGTTCTATTACCACATCACCAGTTGTCTATTGGACATTTCAAACTGGAGAACATCTTAAATCTCACATGTCCAAAACAGAACCTAGCATCTTTCCATCAAAACTGACCCTTCTTCCAAACTTTCCTATTTCTGCAAACATCCTTCAGTCTCCCAATTTTGCCACATCTACCTCCATATCTCATACCTCCAGTGCCATCTCTACCAACACAAGCTCTCCTTTACTACAAGCCCCCATCACATCTTACTTCCATCACTGTATTCCAATCCCATTCCAGTCCCTTTGCCCCACTGCTGCCAAAGTGATTTTCCTTAAACACCATGTCACTTCCCTACTCGATCAGCTCCAGTGACTCCCTGTGGCATCTAGAATCAAACATAAATGCCTCTGTTGTGTTTAGTTCTTTTATAAACTGGTTCCAACTTCTCTTTCTGACCTGACTCTCCCTCCTACACTCAGAGCTCCTCTCCATCCCATCTTTACCCAGGATACTCCATCTCTATGCTTTTGCAGGAGCTAGCCCTCATGCCAAGAAGGCATTGCCTCTCCTGTTACAGAATCAGTCACTTTCTTCCTTCAAGATGAAGTTCTGGTACCACCTTCTACTTGCCTTTCTTGATCCCTACAACTCCTAATGCTCTTCTTCCCAAACTACTTGGTTGTTCAGTCCTTTCAATTATGTCTGACTCTTCATGACACCACTTGGGATTTCTTGGCAAAATTACTGGAATGGTTTGTCATTTCCTTCTCCAGCTTATTTTACAGATGAGGAAACTGAAGGAAACAGGGTGAAATGACTTGTCCAGAGTCACACAGCTAACATGTGTCTGAGACTGGATTTGAACTCAAGAAGATGAGTATTCCTAATTCCAAATCCAGTATTTTATCCACTGCATCACCTAGCTGTACGTATTTGTATTTGTATGTGTTCTCTTAATAGTAGTCTACAAATAATAATGTATTGTTTCATTTTTGTATTTATGTTACACTGTCTAGCACAGTTCCTGGCACATAGGCAGTATTAAATAAATGTTAATCAACTAAACAAAATAATAAAATCCCAAATGTTGAGACCTATTCACTTGGAATGAAATTAATTTCCAGACTTTAACAAGGCCTTTGAGGGGCAGCTAGGTGGTGCAGTAGATAAAGCATCAGCCCTGGAGTCAGGAGGACCTGAATTCAAATCATACCTCAGATACTTGACACTAACTAGCTGTATGACTTTGGCCAAGTCATTTAACCCTGATTGCTTTAACAAAATAAATAAGAGTCTGTGTGTGTGTGTGTGTGTCTCTCTGTGTGTGTGTGTGTGTGTGTGTGTGTGTGTGTGTGTATGTGTGTGTGTGTGTATACATATAAAAAAATTTTTTAAAGTAAGACTTTGCTTCCTTCGTAAGTCGGGGGAGGCCTTTGAAAGAGAGAGCTGGTAGTGACTGTCAATATGCCATATCCAATGTTGGGGACTTTGTATTCTTACATAGGAATTGCCTCTCAGCATCTTCTGTGACCTTTCTCCTAACCTTTCCAGTATTTTGGAGGCCATTTTTTCAGTGGACATGCCTTCAAGTGTTTGCTAAGGAAAATTTTGAAATTGCCATTTATGTTCTACCTTCTATTACTAGTTCAATTGACAATAGTGTTACAGGCCTTGAAGGCAGTTTGGCTGGGACAGCTAGGGGTTGGTGAGAGGATGTGGAAATGGGAACTAGAAGCTGAAACTACCTGTGGAGCAGTCCCAGGGTGTCTCATTAATCAAAAGGTCCCTGTGTGGCTATGGAGTCAGATGGAAGCTTTTCATCCCCTTGTTTGGAATTTGCAAAGTTTGGTGTTGATACACTTATAAAGAGGATGATTGTAACCATATTTTCCCTTAATATGTGCTTTTGTATCTATAAACATTTGAATAAATAAATTACCCTGATATGGGGGGAAAACAAGACTTTGGATGGTTTGATGATGACACATAAGGTCATCCAGATTCAGAGGGGAAAAATGAGATCCTTATTCTAAAAACTGTATTACTAAGAATCTGTCCATGCTAGCAGAAGTGCCCCCTTCCCTTAATCCTGAGGGAGGAATGGAAGAGGACATCCCATATGTACTGAATCCCAACCAATTTCTTGGAGTCTCTGTGAGAGGATTCACTGTCAGTGGCAACTGGGAATAGAAAAGGCTTTTGTCCATATCTTAAGGAGGTATGACTAGGAGGGAAGAAGTGAACATTTTGTGGGTTGTGATATTAAAAGGAGCTGAGGAAAGTGAGCCAGTGCATACAAATCCTAGCACATCTTTCCAGGATTCTAAAACTCTGCAAAGAACTTGCTATGAAAGATTGGGTAGGTCCCTTTACCTCTTGGGCCTTAGTTCCTCATTTGAGGAACTGGGAACTAGGTAGTATAGAAAACCATGTGACTCTGGGTCAGTTATTGAATTTCACAATGTCCCATCTATAAAATGGGCTTAATAACAAAATCTCCCTCCCTCACCAGGTTGTAGTGAGGATCAAATGTGTTAATATATGTAAAGCACTTTGCAAACCTTGTAACATTATGTAAATGCTAGCTGTTAGTAGTAGTAGTAGTAGTAGTAGTAGTAGTAGTAGTAGTAGTAGTAGTAGTAGTAGTAGTAAAAATGAAGGAGTTCTGGACAATCTCTGAGGTATCTTTCAATTCTAACATTTGGTGATTCAATGATTTCAGCAGGTGATGATAGGGAGTGGAGTGTGAGCAAAGTCTTGGAGTGAGGAAATTAAGGGATGTGTGCAAAGAATGAAGAGTAGTTCAATTTAACTGGAATGTGGAGTAGAGGGAAAGTAGGAGGAGCTGATGCTGGAAAAGTATATTGGAGCCAGCTTTCATGGACTGTGTCTTAGATGTCTCTGTAAATCAAAACCTAGCACAATGATCCATACATAGTCAGTGCTCAATCAATGTTTGTTGATAACAATGTCAGATGCCAGCCTTTCTCTAAGGCAAGTTTCTCTTTTCCATTCAAACAGAGAAAATAGCAACCTAAATTTCACCTGTATGCAAGAGAAAGGATAATGGGGACAGAGGAAAGCCAGTCTGCCTCCATCCTTCTGGCCTTTCACACCTTTGATCTGTGGATCCCAAACAGTAATTATCATTCCTGCAAATCCTGGGAAACTGAGGTACCCAGAGGCAAAGACTGCACTGTCCTGGGAACACACTCCATTTCCTTCCTTTGGAAGTGCTCTTCTATCCCCACCATTTCAAAGTAATAACAACTATAGCTGACACTTACATGGTACCTTAAAGTCTACAAATCACTTTGCAACTATTTTTTCATTTATGCTTCACAATAACTGTGAGATACTACATGTATTCTTCTCCCCCATTTAATAGATGAGAAAACTGAAGCTTAGAGAGATTAATGTCACAGAAAGTGTTGGAGGTAGGCTTTGAACTCCAAGTCAAGCTTTCTACTTATTAAATCTAATCCAAAACCCTCACTTTATAGATAAATATGAAATCATTTACCAAAGGGCACAAATAGTAAGGAACAGAACTAGGATTTTAATCCAGGTCATCTGATTTAAAATCCAGCTCTCTTCACCATTATCATACTGGTTCCCATCCATCTTTCAAAGCCCAGTTAGACGCCTTCTCCATCACAAAGCCTCCCTCCATGTACCCAGCAGAATGGGGTAAGTCCTTCCTATAAGCTCCTTCTCATAGCATTCTATATGTCTCTTCTGGCACACATCTCCTTCTGCCATACTCTTTTCATTCTTCTCTCTAAACTGTGGACCCTCAGAAGACAAAGAACATGTCTTAAAAATCATTTTATCCCTGAAGTACTTGTGGAGTGGGTATTCAATAAATGTCTGTTAAACTTAAAATACCTGGAATTCATTTATGCAAAAGGCATTTATTAAGCACCCAGTATATACTAGCACTGTGGTAGGTGCTAGGAATATAAAAACAAAAATTAAATAGTCTCTGCCCTTGGGGAATCCACATTCCACTGAAAGGAAATGACAAATCTAGCTAAATAAATGCAAAATCTACAAAGTAAATGCAAAGGAATTTTCCGGTAGAGAGAGGACACCCACAATTGGGGGGAAAAGGGAAGGGAGAGGAGGATCAAGATAGGACTTGGGTAGGAGATAGTTTGAAGTGAACATCAAAGGCAGTTAGGGAATCTATTAGGTAAAAATTAGGAGGGATTGTATTCCAGACAATGGAGTCAGTCAGCTTAAAGGCAAAGGGAAGGAAATAAAATGCCTTCTATTGGGAGACAGCACTTTGGTTGGAATGCAGACTGTATGAAGGAGAATAATATCCAATTCACCTGGAAAAGTGAACTGGAACCAAATTGTTAAGGGTTTTAAATGTCTAAGAAAATAATCTGGTTTTATCCCAATCATAATTAGGAGTTTCTGGAACCCAGGGAGTACCTGGTCAGCACTGTGCTTAAGGAGCATCAGTTTGTTAACTTTGGAATACATGAATTAGAGGGAGAAGAGATGAAGCAAGGAGATCTACTTGTAAGTTCTTATAAGCATCCAGTCTGGAAGTGATGAAAATCTGAACTAGCATGCTGACGGCTAGAAATAGAAAGAAGGGTTCAAATAAAAGAACTGTGGAAAAAAGAATTGACAAGTCTTGGCAACTGATTGGCTAATGGTGGGGAGAGTGAGGAAAGGAGAGGAATGGAGGCTGAATTTTGAGGCTGAAAACTTCAGTGGCTGGAAAAATGACTTCAACAGTCATAGAGAAGGTAAGAAAAAAGGCACATTTGAAGCAAAAGATAAGTTCTATTTTGGTTACATTAAATTGGAGACAGTTATAGGCTATCAAGTTAGGGATATCTGATGATAGATAATGAATTATGTGGGACTGGAGCTCAAGAAAGATCTCTATTGGAGATGTATATATAAGTCTAGGAAACATCTACATAGAGATGACAACTAAATCAATTGAAGCTCATGAAATGATTGAGAGTGAAGAGAGAGAGAAGCCCCAGGATAGAGCTCTGGGGTACACCCACATTTAGAAGAACATGGCTGATGACACAGCAAAAAAAAAAAAAAAAAAAAAAAAAGGCTGGGAAGGAGTAGCCAGACAAGTCAGAGGAAAATCAAGAGCGAATTGTATCACAAAAACCCAGGAAGGAAAGGAGGCTCAACTGTGTCAAATGCAGCAGAATGAAGAAGCTATCAAATTTTGTAATACCAATCTAGAAGCAGAAATTAAGCTGCTAGTATCTCAAATCTTCCCTCAAAATAGCTTCCCCCCCCAGTATCCTGTAATACAAGGGGTTCCCACAGAGGAAATATGTGCTTTCAGTCTGTGCCTCAGGAAGCATCCGAAAAGCACACTGCCTGAACCACACAGGAGGCAGCTCCCTGCCCTCTGTATCTGCCCCCTCCCCAAAAGATGAGTCATTTAGACCTACTTCCTTAAGCACACTGATATTTTCTCTTTCTTGGGGTGTGGGGAAATCTCCATCCACTCTCAAACCTGAGAGATTGTGAGAAGACAAACTGCCAAACTCTGGTCAAGGAACCATGCAACCTCCTCAAGAGCCTTAGTCTCTTTCCTGTTCAAGCTGCAGGGCTATTCTACAATCCATGTAGGCAGAAATCTGTGGGCTGAAACTCTAAGAGAGGCTGAGTCATTCTGTTCGCTCTTTTTTGCTCCTTTCCACTCCCTTTCCCTCTCCCCTTCCTTCATCTCCCTCCCCTTCTCCATCTTCTTTTCTCTTTCTCCCTTTCTCTTCCTATCTCTCTGTGCTTCTCTCTCTCTTTCTCCATCTCCCTCTCTCTCCTTCTCTCTCTGTCTCCCTCTTCTCTCCCTTTCTTTCATCTCTCCCCTGTATCTCTCACTCACTCCCTCCTTCCATCCTTTCCTCTCTATCTCTCTGTCTGTCTCTGTCTGGGTCTCGGTCTCTCGGTCTCTCGGTCTCTTGGCCTGTCTGTCTCTCTATCTCTTGTCTCTGTAAATGTCAATAACATTAGATATCCAATCACCTTCAACTCTTCACACACACACACACACACACACACACACACACACACACACACACACACTCTTTTGGTGGTGCTGTTTACCTCCACTAGATCAATCAGCATTTGGAGAGAAAATAGAAACCCTTTTAGAGTCAATTAATGAGAATTGGGCAAAAGAAATGTGCTTGTTTAAATTTTCTCTATCTAGGAGGCAAACAGGGGTCCTCAAGAAATGGACAACTACATCAATTGGGGAATGGCTAAATAAGTTATGGTATATGAAAAGGTAGTAGGAGCTGGGCTGGGCTTGCACTGCTCTATAGTCCCAGGGGCCCCCTCAGCAGGTCCACAACAGGCTCCATTATGCATTGCAGGATGAGGGGAACCCAAAATTTGCTGCTGTACTACAGCTTGATTAAACAATGTCTTCTTAGGCATGAAGGCTAAAATGAACCTTCTTTTCTCCCTCTCACTGAGAGAAAACATTACCAATAAAATAAAATAAAGAAGGGCCTGGGGGGAAAAGTGTTTTCTCAGGTGCCCTAAGGTTGAGTAGGTGGGACCTAAGAGAGCCTTATTTAAAGCTGTTACAGATTAGCAGGGGAACCAGACCTGCTCGTTAAAAGGCACCAGGGTGGGACTGAAACTTCTTGGTCTTTTATCCTGAGATGATCAATTCCAGTCCTACCTCTTTCCTGGCCCTAAACTCATTTGAGCAATTAAGAGGAAAAAGGATATTTAAACCAAAGGTATTGTTTGTCTTTATTACTGTCTTTGTAACAAATGGAGAGAGTAGGGAAGAAAGGGAGGGCTAGGTGGAGACAGAAGTCAGGGACTATACCTATTAGCTAAACTGAACACACATTACCTTTGACTATCCATACATATAACTGCACCAGGACTTACAGTCTGTGGCTCTGAAGCCTTCTCCTAAAGAGCCAGGCTGTGATGGGGTACTATATCAAGGGGATACTATTCTCCCCATCCTCAGGTGGGCAGAGCTGGCAGCTTCCACCTGGCCTCAGCTAGGATGTCCTGCTGGACAGAGTACAAAAATCATAGGCAGTGATCAATGTTTTCTATGTACTAGGAAGCATGTTTCCACTCTGACACTGCCAGACCTCTGAGTGGACTGCAATACCACTGGCCATGAGATTTCATTACCCAATTTATAGCCTTCAGGGCTGCTATCCACTGGTTCTATTCACATCTTTCAGCATAAAGCTTACAAGCAGTTTTGTTTCCTTTTCCCAGGAGGGGAGGGTAAGGGCAGGGAGCAAAGGAGTATGGAAGAAAAAGGGCCTGCTGGCCCTTAAGTCAAACCTACATATGCAGGTCACACTCTGCCTGTCTTCCTCAAGAAAGACCAAAGGATTTTGGTGTCCCACATGTGTAAAATATTATGGTAGACAAAAGAGAGACAAAAATAAATGTGGCCTCTACCCTCAAGAAATGGACAACTACATCAATTGGGGAATGGCTAAATAAGTTATGGTATATGAATGTAATGAATATTATTGTTCTATAATATAGAACATAATAAAAAAGAACAAAATAAATGTTCTACAATATAGAACATAACATAGAACATATATAGAATGTAGAACAATATTATTGTTCTATAATATAATAATAATAAAATAGAATAGAATAGAATAAATAGTGAGCAAGCTGATTTCAAAAAAACCTAGAAAGACTTACATGAACTGATGCTGAGTAAAGTGAGTAGCACTAGAACATTGTACACAATATCAACAAGATTATATGATAGTCTGCAATGATAAATTTAGCTCTTCTCAGCAACACAGTAGTCCAAAACAATTCTAACAGATCTGGGTTGGAAAATGCCATCTGCATCCAGAAAGAGAAGTATGGGAATTGAATGCAGATAGAAGCATACTATTTTCACCTTTTATTTGTTTGTCCTTTCTTTCTTGTGGTTTTTCCCTTTTGTTCTGATTTTTCTTTCACAACATGACTAACAGAAAGAAATATGTTTTAAAAAATTGTATATGTATAATCTATATCAGATTACTTGCTCTCTTGGGGAGGGAGGGAGGAAAAAAATTAAAATTCAGAATCTTACCAAAATGATGAAAAATCTCTTTACATGTAATTGGAAAAATAAAATACTATTTAGTAAAAATAAAAAAAAAGGAATGACCAACTAGGTGGCACAGTGGATAGAGTGCCTAGTCTGAAGTCAGAAAGCTCTTTTTCCTGAGCTTCAATCTGGCCTCAAACATTCACTAGCTGTGTGACTCTGGACAAGTCACTTCACGCTGGTTGCCTCAGTTTCCTCATCTGTAAAATGAGCTGAAAAAGTAAATGACAAACCATTCCAGTATCTTTGCCAAGAAAACCCTACATGGGATCACTTAGAGTTGGACACAACTAAATAACAATTAACAAACTCTCATGAAACTTAGATCTAATAAGGAGACTAAGTCATGAACAAAAATAACTTATTCCATATATATCCTTGAATGGGGCTTGTTAGCCCTCTGCATTAAAATATAAGCTGTCAAAGAACTATTTGTTTTTATATCCTCCATACCTAGCGTCATGCCTGAGATATGGCAAGCCCTTAATAAATATTTGTTGATTAATTGGTTAGTAATACAAAAAATGGACAAAATATAGGGGGAGGGAGAGGAGGAATTGAAGGCTTCACAGAGAAAGTGGCATTTGAGCTGGGCCTGGAGGATAGATAAGATTTTGACAGAAACTGAGGAAAAGGGAGATTCCAGATGGAACACATCTTGTGAGCAAAAGCAGGGAAGTGAGAAAGCAAGGTATACAAGGATTTAGGACATAGCAAACCAGTTTTGCCTGAGGATGGAATCCAGAAGAGGAAGAATCTAATATAAGGCTAAAAAGAAAGGCAGGTTGGGGCCAGACTGCAAATTCCCAGCTAAGGGGTTTGCCCTTCATTCCCAAGGTATTGAAGATTTTTAACTGGGCAAGTGATGAGAACGGAGAATAGAGTTAGGAAGACTAATTTTGTAGAAGGATAAATTAGTGAGGGGCAAAAAGTGGGAAGGGTAAGACAGAGACCATTTTGGAAATAGCTACAGTAGTCGAGGTGAAAGGTGAGGAAGGTCTAGTCTAGAGTTTGGGGCAACAGGAATGACAAGGAGGAGACACATACAAGAGATATTTTGGATGCAAGAATTGTCTTGGAGATAGTCCACAAAATTTGATCCCTGATTAGCAGTGGGACAGAGAAGGAGAAATCTTCTGGCTCCCCTAGGTCAGAAGTCAAGCAGCTAAGAAGGGCTCTTGTGATTTAGCATACCCCAGGCACTTGAGTCCTATGCCATGAATCCCTAGCAGGTCCAACTCCCTCCTGAGCCCAGCTTGCCTCTGCCTGCCTGCCTGCCTGCCAGGGCCTTTTCAAGCAAAGGGGTAAAGACTGAGTTTTGGCAATCATCAACATGCCCAGGCCTGGGGGTAGTGCAGATGTCATAGTGGCCCCTTCCAACAGCAGCTGGAGTTTTAATGCAGCCGCCTGGCCCTTAATGGGCTCACACAGTGGTCATGGGAACAGAAAAGCTCAGCAGCCCTTGTTTATGTCTGCTGGGTTCAGAAAGGTCATAGAACAAAATTTCCTTCCCTGTGTTATCCCAGAACTAAGGATCTTGCCAATAGACTAGCATGGATTGGCAAAATCCCCAAGAGAGTTTAGAAACTATCATTGTAATTCAGGCTCTGTTGAATCCAACCCTGTAAAGGATTTATTGGGTACCTCAGGATGCCTAGAACTATACTAGGTGCTTTGAGGATGTAAGAGAAATATACATATTATCCTCAAAAATTAACAATTCCAGTGGGAAAGGAGTGAGGAAGAAAAAGTTCTAGATTTGGAATCTGAGAACCCGAATTTAAATCCCAAATATGCCACTTATTACATGTGTGACCCTAAGCAAGTCACTTCATTTCTTTCAGCCTCAGTTTTCCCATTTGGAAAATGAAGGTAATAATAGCACTGCCTCATAGGATTGTTATGAGAACCAAATGAAATATAATATACGTATTATATAAATGCTAGCTGTCATCACTAGTAGTAATAGATACCTTTAGATCTCAATCCCCCCTCAGTTCTACAAAATAAGAGTTAGACTGAATGACCTCTAGGGTCCCATCCAACACTGACATTTTATGAAATGTCTGGTACTAGTAAGTAATGCTAGGATGGGATGAAATCATTACCGGGTCATCAGGAAAGGCTTCACAGAAGAAGTGAGATTTGAAAAAGGCTTTGAAAAACAGGTAGGGGCAGTGGATGGAGTGTCTGGCCTGAAGTGAGGAAGAGTTATCATTCTGAATTCAAATCTGACCTCAGACACTTAGTAGTTGCGAGACGTGGGCAATCACTTAACCCTGCCTGCCTCAGTTTCTTCATCTGTCAAATGAACTGGAGAAGGAAATGGCAAACCACTCCAGCAGCTCTGCCAAGAAAACCCCAAATGGGGTCACAAATAATTGGGCAGGACTGAAACTGACTGAATAACAACAATTCGAAAGACCAAGAAGATTTATAGAGGCAGAGACAAGGAAAGAACATTTCAGGCAAAGGAACATAAGCATAAGATTGTTCCAGGAAGCCCTCTGACACTCTAGAAGCTTATTCTCCAACTTCTAGCATCATTTCCACCATTCATTCTGTCTTATTTCTAACTTCTCCTAATAAGGAAACCAAGATATTTTCACACTGATTCCTTTCTGTTCTTTCTTTTGCTGAGTTCTCCCCTCCTCCTTTACCCCCAAAGCCTGAAATCATATGCCTTCTCCAATCTAAGAATTCTTGGGTTAGTGAATCTAAACACCCAACTGTTTCAACATTTAATTCTAGTCCATAAGCACTATCAAACACCTACCTACCAGTGGACAATTACATAAAACAAAAGGATTAACAAGACAGCACATTCACAAGAGGTGCTATTTATGCATTCTAAAGGGGACTTTAATTCATATTATCAAACTTCTTTCCCAAGAGTCCATGAAACCATCATGCTACCTTTCAGCAATTTGTCCAGAAAGGATTGTGAACTTGGAACAATATTCTGTCCAATATACTATCTATACACCTAATTTTATTCTTGATATCATAGATTTAGATTTAGAATACTAAGGAAACTTAGAAATCATTTAACTCACTTCCTCTCTCTCAACCTTAATTTTCTCATCTATAAAATGAGCAGACTGGACTTATCTTCTTTGTGTCATGTACTCATTTGACAATCTGATGAAGCCTCTTCTCAGAATGTTTTTCAGTGCCCAAAATAAAATATATAAAGTTCCAAAGGAAACCAATTAGATTAAAATACAGTTATCAAAAATTTTAGAAACCAAGTCCCCAGATTAAGAATCCTTGAATTAGGTGATCTCCAAGGTCCCTTTCTTAACCTCAATATTTTTTGTTCAGTGGACTAACATGTTATGTTCAAGTATTGACATTTTGTGATTCTCCGTGTCTGTCGATAAACTCTCCTGCTTCTTATTTCTGTTGCCAGAATGATGTGTAAACCATCCCATTTCCTTTTTTGCTTCCAACCCAAACACTAGCCAAGGCCACATGTAAATCATATTATTCAAGTAAGAAATTTCCTCGTATTTTCATACTTTTTCAAGAAGATTCTATTTCTACACATTTAAGCCTTGCTGTTCCCAACATAGTCTGCTCTGTATGAGGAAAAAGAAGTTTCCTATGGTATTCCTGCTTTGTAATCTCCATGTCTTTTGGGGAAAAGTAACATCACCCAGAAATGTGCATGATGCAATCCCATAAAATGCTGGGGCCCTGTGTAAAACAAAAACAAAGACAAAAACAAAAAACAGCCAATTTATAACTGGAAAAGGACAACCTCTCTCCTCTATATAATAGCATGGTCCATCACCTCCGAATTTATTAGGTTTGGAGGAAGAATATTTTATAATTACCCGGGGATCACTTTTTCCTCCTTTACCCTTCCTTCTCTAAGTCTATCGATATATTAGATTACTCTCCCCAATACATAATTCCATAGTCCATTCTCATCATTCTTCCAACATCCACCATATCCAACATGAAGATATATGCTGTGCCTACATATGAGTATGCCTCTAGCCATAGGGGTAAGTCTCAGAATGGCCTGATAGGATTTAACCCAAGATTGGAGAATGATTTAGGGCCATTCAAAACAAAGTGGGGTGTCAACATTTTGAAAAAGCTTAAGCTACTAGTAATATAATAGATTGTAAACTCCAGAAGGTCAGGAACCATATCTTATTTAACTTATGTCCTACAATATCCAGCACTAAATTTTGCAACACAGTATAATTTAATAAATGTTTATTTAGTTGAATTTTTAAAATGGCTATTAGAATTGCAAATAGAAAAATATTTATTCCCTTATGTATTCAGAAGGGAAAAAAAGCCCCGAGAAAGAATTTGTGAGACTGAAATTTTTATTCTGAGGATCTTGGGCTAGTCTTTGTTTATTTTACTCAGCCCAAGTTGGAGCTAATAGCACTAATAGCTTGGAAGGGATTTTAAAATGGTTTTCTCTACCTGAACAGGATCTTTTTGGTCATTTATAGATTGGAACTTCTAGGGAATTGTGATCTAATTGTCCTGGGTCTTCCCAATGATAGGTACACATAGAAATCAATCCATACTGCAATCCATACTGAAACTTTTATCTTCTGTCCTCCCATAAGTCCTCCACAGAAAATCTACCCAACTTCTGAGGATCCCTAAATCCTTTTGGCATTGTGTGGACGGATACCTGTGGGAGATGCAAACTGTCCCTCAGTCATCTATCACTCCTGCCACATGACCATCCCTACCTCCTCTTCTTGTCATGCATCTGTCCCTGACATCTTGTTGTTTCTCCCCTGTAATTCTTCATTGGTAAAATGTTACAGCTTACTCATGTCCACCATGCATGTCTCCATTGTCCTTTGGGTGTGAACTACAAACTGAAATTCTCATATTCCATAACTAAAAGAGGATTAATGTTAACGGATATGGGATTTTCAGAGAAAATCTTGGGACAATTAAAAACACTGTCCAGCTTCCTAAATGCCATCCAGCCCACTCTCCTCCTCCTCCTTTTCAATTCTGGCTTCAGTTCCTTATCCAATAGAGTCTATCAAAAGCATATGAACTGATAGACCTGTTCTCTGGATTATCTAATTCAAGTGTATCTCATATCCTGGACAAAAGACATTCTTTAATCATCTTCTTGGTTTTTGATGAGAAGACAGGCTGATTCTTGTGAGTGCTTATAAAGTAGACCTCATTTATGAATCTCACACCAAGTCCCAAGGCCTGATAGGACCAATACAATGTCATATGCAAATAGGAATAACTGAGGAACTTCATCATCTATAGTTGATTTCTCTCCAATTTCAACTACATCTTGGAATAAATGAGTGCCTCTGTCTAAATGAGCAGGTTTCTGAGCATCAGTGGCATTAATATAATACATAGGCTATCTAGTTCCCTTCCCAAAATACCCTTCTACTTTGCTGTCTCTTGTAAGAGATTTCACTATCCCTCGTATCCTACCATCAATTCAATTGCAAAATTTAATGTACAAAAAAATTGTTAACTGCAAACCTGACAGATCGTCAGCAGAAAGGGTCTCTTCCTCTACCTCACCCTGGTACACCCCATCTGCAATGTCAGGGCTAGGACATGATATTGTCAATATCCTCAAACATATCTGCCTTTTTTCATAATGGAAAAACAACATGGCCAGAAAGAATGGATTCAGTGAAAGTCCTCTAGATTATTTCTGTCTTCTATAATCTCTCCTCTTGTGAAGGTTTCTGAAGGAACCTTATAAAGCATTTTCTTTTTAAGCCTCTATCCCTTCTTCCTCTCCCTGCCTCTCACCTATTTTTGCTCTGCCTCCCACACATACACTTTTCCACCCTCATAGGTGTGGAAAACCCCTGGTGTCAGATCAAAGGAAATCCTAAATTCATGTAGCATTTAATATTGAACTCAAAGCTTAACCACAGACTTTAGAAAGTGCTGACACCCCAGAAAAGTACTTATCCAAGAACTGCCCCCAACACTTGTGAACACAGAAAAAGTCAAAGGAAAATATATCACAGGAGAAGAAGAGGATGAGGTAGGAAACCTCACTTGATTGCCTACCAGATTCTGGCAAATAACAAAAAGACAATTGTGTTTAGTACCATTAGATCAAATTAGAAGAAACATATAAAGAAGAGAGAAATTGGAAACTTAGAAAAAGGGGAGAAAAAGAGAGTGGTGACCACAAAATCGGAGCAGAATCCATCAGTTAACATCTACTGAGAGTAGGACACTATAAGTACCTCCCAAGCAGTTCTTTTATTTCAGAGAGTCCTTCTTGCTATAGATATCTGCTTTACACTTAATAAGGTATTCTCTGGGATCAAAATTTAATTATACCACATCACCTTTTTTTTATTTATTTATTTGTTTGTTTGTTTGTTTGTTTGTTTGTTTATTTATTTAATTTATTTGCGATTGACAGGAATTTATTTTCTCTCTACCCTCCTTCCTCTCCCCCAGAAAAGAAAAGCCAAATCCTTGAAACAAATATACATAGTCATGCTAAATTAATTCTCACTTTGGCCATCTCCAAAATCATGTCTCATTCTGTATCTTGAGTCTATCACCTTTCTGCTAGAAGTTGGGAGCTATTCTTCATCCCCAGTCTTCTAGAATCTTAGTGGGTCATTACATTGATCAGAATTTTTAGGTCATTTCAAATTTCACAATGTGAGAGTGCTGGCTTGCCTTGTTTACTTGTGATCTTCCTAATGTATTTTCAAGCAACAAGGATTGATTTTTTTAAAAACTCATGTCACTTTATTTCTTTCACCTGAGGAGGGAGTGCTCTTTAAACATTTTCTTTTTTCTACTAAGTCATTTCTTAAAAACCATAAGGACAGTCATGATAGTTGTCCCTATTTTACAAATGCAGAAAACTCAAGTTCTCAGAGCAAAGAGGTAATTCTCATGAACATAAATGAGGCCATATTTTTATATTTATATCTCCCCCATTTGCACATAATAGGCATTTAAAAATATTTGTTGAATTAATAAGTGAAATTATATAATAGTATAATGACAGTTTCTATGAAATGTCATGAGAGTCTAAATCCTCTCCAAATACTAGCCAGGAAGCAATTGAAATGTCTCTAATTTTCTTCCCTCTGTTAACTGTGACTGTTCTAATATGATTGCTCACCTCTGTCCCTGGTGCCCATCTGGTTTTCTCTCTGCCTCCCCTCTATATTTCTTCCTATCCAATTAATCCCCGCCTCTCCTGTCTCCCTTTGCCACTACTCTTCCTTTTGCTCCTACTCTTCTGTGTCTTTGGAGCTAGAAAGCAAACTGGACCTTTGCAGTAGTCCTATGCAAAGAATCACGGAAGGCAGAGAGTGCTGCAAGGGATGCCCTCTCTCACCTGTCATTTCTGAGCCTGTGAAGGCACCTGCAGAGACCGACAGACAGAAACTGGCATGACCTCAGCTCTCTGCTGCCTCCCGTACCCTCCTGGGTGTCGACATTCTGCCGATTTTTCCCAGCAAGAATGCCTCCTAATTCCCCTTAGCCCGTCATTATAGTCAGAAGCTGTTTGACTAGTTTCCAGAAAGCGTTGGAGACCTGAACATGTCTGCTTTCCACATGTGAGAGCCAAAAAGCATTTTGTCAACATTTCAACAGCTCTTCAGAAAGAAAATGACTAAGATAAGGTCAAAATGGGTTTCAAAGCCCAGCTATGATTATTTTTTTTTCCCTTACAACCTAACAACAGTGCTAACAATAATGCTCTGGCAGCCAGGATCAGCTATTCACGTGACTTCCAAGACTTGCAGCCGGAATGTCAGGGTTTAGGGGGCCTGCTATGAGGAGGCAAGAAGTCTGAATGCAAACCAATCTCTGTACCATCTGCCTAATGCCATCCGCCCTCAGCTAGGCACTGTGGTCATTACAGAGGGAAAGACCAAGCTACTAAATAAAAAACAAAAATAAAAACCACTTAGTAGAGCATACAACTACACATGTGTGAAGAAAGTGGTGTCCACAACACTGTCCTATTTCTCAGCCAACAATCAGGTGTTGTACTCCTAGACTTTCAAAAATCTAATTTATAGAAACAAGAATAGATTGGATATAAAATATGAGATTTTTTTAAAAATCAGGAATACTTAATTTAATCAATCAAAAATATTTATCAATAACTTTTTATGTTTCTAGCTCTGTGCTCAGAGATGATGACACAAAGACAAAAGGGTTTAAAAAGTCCCTGCTATAGAAGATGTTACATTCTACTAGAGAAATTAACACATGCATATAAGATACATTCAAAATAGATATGAGATGATTTGTTGAAGAGAGAGTTTTTAGTATTTGTGCCTACTACTTGTAAGAACCTATGCTAGAGATAGCTGGAATACAAAGATGATCAAGACAAAGACCCTGCCCTCAAAGAGCTTGTAATCTAGTAAAGGAAATAAAGCATAGACACAATTATCCATAAAACAAATAATAAAACAGTAGTGCATATGAGAAATACATATTATTCTGAGAAGAATAATAACCATAAATAAGAATAAGAATAATAGTGATCAGGGTAGGGCAATTGGACTAACTTTATCCTAGGGTACTGAAATTTAGAAGGCATTGGAAACTCTTGCATTCCATCATATATCAATAACTAAATCTGAAAATAACCTAATTTGCTTTAAGTACAAGGCCACAAGAAATGGTTAGAGCCATATTGCAGAGGGTCTTGAATGACAAGACAATAAGTTATCCTGTAGGCAATTGAGAGCAGAGTAGTACTAATAGTAAGTGAACAAGGTGAGTAGTTATAAAATAATGAAGTGGAGCAGAGATTTGCTCACCAAGTACAAGAATACTGGAACTACTAGGGGCACCTCCTCCAAGTTCAAATAGAGTTGTTTGGGGACAAATAAAAGGAAGTCCTACTTTTTTACAATGATAGTAAATAAAGAACATATTACCTCTGAGGTAAGAGATATAAAATAGATTCACTAACTTGCTAAGTGACAATGAGCTGTTTCATTCACAAATATTTATTAAGCAACCATTGTATACAAAGTGCAGAGCCTAAAGGAGTCATAAAGTTTAGATATGCCATAGAATCTCAACTAGATCCTCACTGTTGCATACCAACACTTTTACTCTTCCCTTACTAACTATACCATCCTGCACAGAATCTGTTCCTTTTTTTCAGGCTACTTGTACTGCCTGTTTCACATTCCTTTTTAGCCAAGGACTTCAGCTCTAACTTCACTGAAGAAAAATTGAGGTCATCCCTCCTATTCTTTCCAACTCTACACTTAGAATCATTTCAACATTAAACTTTACTTTCCCCTTCTTTGTTCCAATATCAGAGGAAAAGATAAGTGAATAATAGGAAGGGAAGGAGAAAGAGAAGAAAAGGAAGGAAGGAGAGGAAGGAAGGAAGGAGAGGAAGGAAGGAAGGAAGGAGAGGAAGGAAGGAAGGAAGGAAGGAAGGAAGGAAGGAAGGAAGGAAGGAAGGAAGGAAGGAAGGAAGGAAGGAAGGAAGGAAGGAAGGAAGGAAGGAAGGAAGGAAGGAAGGAAGGAAGGAAGGAAGGAAGGAAGGAAGGAAGGAAGGAAGGAAGGAAGGAAGGAAGGAGAGAAAGGAAGGAAGGAGAGGAAGGAAGGAAGGAAGGAAGGAGAGGAAGGAAGGAAGGAAGGAGAGGAAGGAAGGAAGGAAGGAAGGAAGGAAGGAAGGAAGGAAGGAAGGAAGGAAGGAAGGAGAGGAAGAAAAGAAGGAGAGGAAGAAAGGAAGGAAGAGAGGGAGGGAGGGAGAAAAGAAAGGGAGGGAGGGAGAGAATTTATTAAGTACATTATATGTTAACCATTGGCTATACAACACAAATGCAAACAAACCAGTCCATCCTCTGAGGAAAAGCATTCCAACAGAGCAGAACAATACATAAAGAGAAGCAGAGTTGTAAAGGAATGGCTATTGAGCAGGCAAGAATGACATGGTTTGGAAATGATCAGTAAGCAGTTAATTCTGGACAAGAAAAAGTGGAACTTCACATATTTGTTCAGAATTCCAAGGAAGAATCTAAGTAGTCTTTCTCCTTGCCCACCTCAACCTCTTTATTCGTATCCTTAAATCTAATCCCTTCTGTCACTTCCATTCCTTCTCCTTCCCTATGTTTATAAACACACCAAAATCACTCAAAACAAAACAAAACACCTTGACTACCTTCTCAAACCTTTATTCTTTATCTCTCCTCCTTTTCATAGCAGAACTCCTAGAAAAAACTTTCTACCCTTATTGCCCAGTTTATCACCTCCTCATTTCTCTATCTTTTGCAATCTGGCTTTCGATCTCAGCACTCAGCTAAAACTGTTTTTCTTTTTTTTTTCTTTTTTTTTAAATTAATTTTATGATTATAATTTTTGACAGTATATATGCATGAGTAATTTTTTATAATATTATCCTTTGTATTCATTTTTCCAAATTTTCCCCTCCCTCCCTCTATTCTCTCCTCTAGATGACAGGCAATCCCATACATTTTACATGTGTTACAGTATAACCTAGATACAATATATGTGTATAAATCCAATTTTCTTGTTGCACATAAAACTTTTTCTTAAGGTTACAAATGATTTCTCAAAATCACATTGCCTTTCTCAGTCTTCAGCCTTTCTAACCTCCCAATATATATACTTGGCACTGCTTACTCCTCTGATTACTGGTTACTCTGTAATGTTCATTGTTAATTCTCCTCCTAGATGTCAACTCTTCAGTCTCCTCAGCTTCATCACTGATTTTCTACTCCCTTTGCATTAGTGTGTACTAGACTCTTCTCTCTCTCTTTCCATATTCTCAGGAGCTGGATTACATACCAAGAAAGGAGCAAATTCAGAAGCAAATAATACCCATGTAACTCAGATTCCAAGGACAGGGTAAGGTCTCAGTTCAAGCTTTTCACCCCATCTGAAACCTACAGAGGAATAAGCAGAGCAAGAATCCCTGACCAAAAGAAAACCAACAATCCATCACTAAACAGCAAAACTTTTCAGGTAAATAAGAGTGACTGAGTCCAAAAGCATTCTATTATTGCTAAGACCCAAACCCAAGTCAAGAGTTGACAGATCTGCTTCCTAAGCTATAAAATGGGGCTAATAAAATTTGTTGTAAGGCTCATAGTAGGCATTTTGAAAATGTTTTTCCCTTCCTTCTCTTCACTGACAGTCCTAGTGAACTGAGAGGGCCAAAAAAAAAAAAAATACATCACTGATAACTGACTTTCTCATGATAAGTCTCTACATACTCAACTAGGGTTATGGAGGAAGGGTATTACAGGAAGAGGAGATGGTCTGCACAAAAGCATAAAGACAAGAGATAAGAATGTCCTATATGAGAAACGAGCCAGTTTAGCTGAAATATAGACCATATAAAAGGGAATAAATGTGTAATAAGTCTAGAAAGCTAGATTAAAGCTAGATTGTGAAGGCCTTTAAACTGCAAATAGAAGAGGATTATTTTGAGCAAGGGAGTAAAATGATCAAACATGAGCTTTAAGAATTCTTCTTTGCTCCGAATACAATCCTTCCTTTGTAACAATAACAACAACAAAATTTGGTTCTGCACATATATATTGTACCTAGGATATCCTATAAGATATTTAATATATATGGGAATGCCTGCCATCTAGGGGAGGGGGTGGAGGAAAGAAGGGGAAAAATTCGGAACAGAAGGGAGTACAAGGGATAATGTTGTTTAAAAAAAAAAACAAACCTATGCATATGTACTGTCAAAAAAATGTTATAATTATAAAAAATTAATTTAAAAAATTGGAGGAAAAAAACTATCTGAAATATCAAAAAAAAAAAAAAAAAAAAAAAAAAAAAGAATTCTACTTTGCAACTCTGTGGAAGGTGAATTGAAGGAAGAGGCTGGAGTCAAGGGAAACCAATTAGGAGGCTATTCCAACAGTCCAGGCAAGAATTAAATGAGGATCTGAACCAGGATTCAGGGCAGCTAAGTGGTACAGTGGAGAGAAAGCTAGGCCTGGCATCAAGAAGACCTGAGTTCAAATCTGGCCTAAGATATTTATTAGCTATGTGAGTCTGGGCAAGTATTTTAATCCTGTTTGCCTCAATTTCCTCACTTGTAAAATAAGCTAAAGAAGGAAAAGTTAAACCACTCTATCTATGCAAAAAAAAAAAAAAAAAAAAAAAACTAAATGGGGTCACAAAGAGCTAGACAAACTGAAATGACTGAACAACAATTGAAGTAGGGTGGCAGTCTTATATAGAGACGAGGAAGGACAAGACAGCTGTTGTAGAAGTAAAATGGAAAAAAACTTTGCACCTGGTGGAATGTGGAAGATGAGAGAATCAGAAGAGATGAAAGTGACTCAAAGATTCCAAATCTGGGTGACTAGAAGACATAAGTAAAGCGATGGGTTTAGAAGAAAACAGTTTTATTTTGCACATGTTGAATATGAGCTGCCTATGAGACATCCAGTAGAAAATATCCAAATAGACAATTTGTGATAAAGTATTAGTGCTGGATATGTAAATCTGGGATTACCCTGTATAGAGGTTGATAATTGAATCCATGAGTACTCATGAGCTCACAGAGAAAAGATTAAATTGTCCAAGCAGAGCCAAAGTGTATGGCCACAGAGGGTAGGATCCATAGGTGACAACCCTGCATAGGAAGTTAAGAAGTAGCCAGATAGGTAAGAGAAGAGTTATGTAATAGAACATATGACAAGAGAGAGTTATGTTATAAAAACTCAGAAGAGAGACTATCTGAGAAGAGAGGATGGTCAACAGTGTCAAATACTGCACAGAGGTCACAAATGATGTCTGAGATGAGGCTATCCGATTTGGCAATTAAAAGATCACAGTTGGCAGTTTTGGAGAGAGCAGTTTCAGTTGAATGATAAAAGTCAGAAGCCAGAATGTAAAGGGTGAAGAAGTAAAAAAGAAGAGAAGGAAGTGCTTCCAACTAAGTAGAACCTGCCAGAGCTTGTACTCCATTGGCAAAGTGTTCAAGGAACCAGATCATTTTCATGCCACAATGAAGCAACAGAGTTGGCTATGGTAGAGTTGCCTCTTTATTGGGACCAAATTACTCAGACTTCTCTTAACCCAAATAGAAGACTTATTTAGGCATAAAAGAAGAAAAAGGTTATCATTGCTTCACCTGAGTTAGGAGTTTGTCTTTGTACAAGTTCCCTCTACTCTCTTTTTGTCTTTCTATTCCTATATTTTTTCCTCACCCTCTCTCTCTCTTCCTCTCTCTCACCTTCTCCTCCTCCTCCTCCTTCTCCTCTTCTTCTTTCTTCTCCTTTTCTGTCTCTCCATCTTTCTCTCTTTTTTTCCTCTGTGTGTGTGTGTGTCTCTCTCTCTGTGTCTCTCTACACACACATATACACACAAACTCCCCCAACACATTCTCCAAACACAGCAATCATCAATGATAATTTGGAAGAAAAGTATCATTTACACCCAAAACTCAAGAAGGAGAACTTTTTTCTAAGATTGCCCTGAGATAGATCCCCAAGTACAATTTGCCTCTATGACCTCTTTTACATTAAACTCTCACTTGCCCAGTGAGCGTCAGCAGTCCCAAGCTCACTTTCTACAAATTTGTCTTCAGAGACCTATTTGCCCTCTTCAGAACCTGAATGTCATAAGAGTTAGAAGAAAAAAGTCAGGTGGGTTCTTGGAAACCACCCTGAGAATTACTACCATTGCTCTTTGTCTTACAAAGACCCAGAAAAGAACAATGATTAATAGAAATAATAAATATTATTTTTAAAACTTTGTAAACCTAAAAACTTGTTACATTGGCCCAGCAATAATCTTTATAATAAACATGATAATAAGTTCTTCCTACACACAAGATGAGTCCTGAGTAAAAGTCTGGGAATAGAGAGGCATGAAGGATGAATTATAAGGGAATGGGAGGAGGAAGTAGACAGAGAGGCATGAAATGTGTGATGGAGGGAGGGGTTGGGAGAGTGGATGGAGCATCTCAGTAAAACTGCTGAGTAAAAAGTGTCTTTCAAAGGGATCCAGATTATTCCTCTAAATTCTCATCTCACTAAATTTCAGTTCAAGCGGCTGCAAATATTTGAAATGAGTAATTTCTCTTGATGAAGAGAGGCTGATTTCTGATTCTGTCTAATTTATTTTGAGGTTTTGGGGAGCACTGAGAGAGGTTGAACAGATAGTTAAACATTCCGTCCTCCCTCCCTCTATTTTTCCCTACTCCACCTGCTGAGATTGAAATAAAACTTTCAAGCATAAAAGTCCCAGGAGCATGACACAGGTAAGGCATATGGGGAAGGACTTTTGTTCTGAGATCTTGTTTTACATGGGAGAGGGCAGGATAATGGCTTCCAACATCATGGTGAGCTTAGCAAAAAAAAAGAAAGGAAGAAGATTTCAGACCCAGATTCAAATTCTAAGTTAGCAAAAGACTTTTTCTATTCCTCTGGTGTAGATAGAACACTGGATTTGGAATCAGGAAAATCTGAGTTCAAATCAGGCATTTACCAACTGTGTGACTGTAGACAAATCACTTTGCCCCAGTTTCTTCAACTATAAAATAGGGCTAATGATAACAGTCACCTCCCATGGTTGTTTTAAGGAACAACAGAGATAATAGTTGTGAATTACATTAAAATTTTCTAAAGTATAAAGTTATAAAGCATAATTTTTAAAATAGCACCTGGCTTATAGTAAGAGCTATATAAATGTTTGGAGTTGGCTAGGGGACACAGTGGATAAAGCTCTGGGCTTGGAATCCAGCTAAGAAGACATTTCCTGACCTCAGACACTTCCTAGCTATGTGATCCTGGCCAAGTCACTTAACCCTATTTGCCTTATTTTCCTCATCTGCAAAATGAGCCCGAGAAGGAAATGGCAAACCACTCTAGCATCTCTGCCAAAAAAAATCCCAAATGGGATCACAGAGAGTCAGACATGACTTTAAAAAAATAACTGAACAATATAATATGTTAGTTATTACTTGGAAACAATTTTTTTAAATCATAGATTCAGAGCTTAAAGCTATTTAAAGATCATCTGTCTAACCCTCTATTTTGCCAATTAAAAAAAATCTGAGTTCTGGAGAGGGTAAATGACACGTTCAGAATAGCTGTCTTTTCAAGAACCAGGCAGGATTCAAACTCAAGTCCTTTGACTACTGTTTCAGCATTCTTTCTACAGGGAAAGAGGGAGATAGAAAGGGAAAGAAGGGGAAGAGATAGAAGAAGTAGATCTGACAAGAGATTTATTTAGTCATTCATCCATTGTGGTAGGTGTTGTAGAAATAGAAAGTTTATATATTATATAGTACCTATCTATATGGAGTTTGCAATCTAGTGAAGAACTGGAATTAAGTCCTAGGCTTGTCTCAGCTCTGCCACTCATTTTGTGGCTTTGGACAAATCAATTCCCCTTTCTTAGCTACAGTTCCCTTCTTTCTGTAAGGATGGGGTCAATTTAGTAAATCAGACAAATTATTCTTCTCCCTCCTCCCCATCCCACTTAAAATAAGTTATAAAATGCTAAGCCTTGGCACCTTAACTAGGCAGGAATGGATTTCAATGAATCAAATCAATCCAAGGCATTATGAAAAGACTTTGATCAATTTAGAAGTCTCTGATGAGCCATTGGATGAACTCAAGTGACTGAATTGGAAGAGCATTCAGACTGGCTAAGAAAATTGGTCATGAGCTCAGGGTCACCTATAAAATATCAAGCCAGATCACACTAATGTGCAGTGAATGAATAAGTGCTCCAGAGAAGACTCCTGAGGAGATCACTTTAATGGGAGTTGGGGGGGAAGGGGGGAAGGGGGGAAGAAGAGAAGAGTACGTCCTCTTTGCCCTTTCTTTCTTTCCCCTATCCTTAGGCTGGCTGGAAGAGGACATTGTGAACATCAAAGCGTCTGGAGGATCTGAGACTTTCCCATTTTCCCAAAAGTATCCTGGTGGCAAAATCTGCATTGGAAAACAAGGACAGACCAGATACAAATGCACAGCTCTACAAAGATTTCAACAAACAAACTACTCTACACCTAAGGGTAACTTCACAAACATTCCATGGAAGAGAAAAAAGGGAGCTTTGCCTCATGTGCTGTCTAAATTGGTATCAACTTTCTCCTGGGCCCTGTATGTATTTTTAAAAATATATGTCATAGACTTGGGGGGGGGGGTGATTGAAGATGTTTTGTATTAACTATGCCATTTTAGTAAATACTTTAAAAAAACAAAACAAAAAAAAAACAAAAAAAAAAAAACCTATTTAAGTCCAGCTCTGGGCTATCACTAGCCATCTTAACTTATTTAACTCTGAAGGAAAAAATAAAGCAGATGACTTTGCACAGCAATGAATCACTCAACTCCAATTCACCCAAAAGTCATCACTGGTCATCTTCGAGAACAAAGGTCAAAGAAAAACAACAACAAACAACAAGTCTAGCTGACTAAATTATTCTTCATTTAGGTTGTTGTCCTTTATTCTCAAAAAGGATCAAAATGACATTACTATGTTGGAGTCAAGGTACACTGTATCTGACTGTGTCTGATCAGACAGATATGAGCTTGGAAGGTTCTACCACAGGTCAGGCACAAAAATTCCATATTAATATTTGGAATAGAGATGTCTCTAAATTTGCACAACTCAAGTTTCCTTTAAGGTACTGCGATTCTATTTTGCTTATGGAGCACAATGTTTCCTTGAAGTGGGCCATGCTGGGTAGTCCTGTGACAATGTTTCCCATGTCTCAAAACTAATTCGAAAGTTCTTCTAAGAGACCTTGATAGTGTCCTTGTGTTGCTTCCTCTGACCTCCATGTGAGCACTTGCCTTCTGTGAGTTTTCCATAAACAGTCTTTTACGAAAACACACATTTGGCATTTGAACAATGTGGCCAGTCCATCCGGGATTTCACTCTCTGTAGCAGTTTGAATGCTTGGCAGTTTCGCTTAAGAAAGAACCTCAAGGTCCAATACCTTATCTTGCCAGGTGATCTTCAGAATCTTCCTAAGTCAATTCAAATGGAAGTGATTCAGTTTCCTGGCACAGTGCTGGTATACTGTCCAGATTTCACAGGCTTGCAATAATGAGGTCAGTAACAGCTCTCTAGACCATCTCTTCTCTCCCACACTTTCCTTCAGAGCCTCCCAAACACCAAGCTAGTTCTGACAATTTATGTGTTAGCCTTATTATCTATATTGACATCCCCATGGTTCTCTGTATGGATGATACAGTGCTGGCTGATGGAAAACTTCTGTTTTCTTGGTGTTAATTGGTAGGTCAAAATTAGCACAAGCAGCAGATAAATTATTCTGAATATACTTTGTGGCATCTCAGTTTCAGAGGCTGCACTGAGTGCACATTCATCTGAGAACAAAAAGTCATATACCAACTTTCCCTCTACTTAAGTCTTGCTTGTAGTTTGGTGAGAAGTACAACAATGATGGCTTGTGAGCTATTAAGAAGACATCCTCCTTAGCCCCTCAGTGTTACCCTTAGGGCTCTGAGGGAAAATGTAGCAGCCTAGTTCTTGGACAAAAACTGTCAGAGTGGGAGTTTAAAAAAAAATGGCTTCAGAGCATATTCTGCTTCTACAAGATGAGAGAGTTGGCATATAAGGGATAGAAACAATCACCAAAAGATGAACAGGTAATTTTCATTATATGAAATATATTAACAAAATCAATGCAACTAAGGAGGGAAGAGAAGCTAGAGAGTATGGGAGGGGAAGATTCTGTGTATCAAATATTCCTAATAAAATTCTGATATTCAACATATACCAAGAACTAACACAAATACATGACTAAGCATTATTCTCCAATAGATAAGTGATCAGCAAATGTAAATGAAGAACTAAAAACTGTTAATATCCACATGAAAAACTGCTTAAATCACTGATAATGAAATACAAATCAAAACAAAACTGAGGTTTTATTTCCAGCAATGATGACATAAAAGACTGTTGTTATCCAGAGGTTCCAACTTTTCATGAACCCGGTGGACCATATCACATCAATATTGTTCACTGAGTTTTCTTGGCAAGGATACTAAAGTGCTTTGCCATGTCTTTCTCCAGGGGCAAACAGAGTTTAAGTAACTTGCCCAGAGTCCTGAAGATACACAGTTAAGTATAGGAAGTGGATTAGAACTCAGATCTTCCCAACTCTAGGCCTGATGCTCTTCCACCAAGCCATCTAGCTGCTTCATGGCATAAAGACAAATAAAATACAATATTGGTAGAGCTGTGAATTGATCCATCTATCATGGAAAGCAATTTGGAATTATACTAAAAAGGGGACAAAAATCCCAATAAGGTAAGAGACAGAGAGATGACAACAAAATGCTCATAGAAATACTTTTCAGAAAAGCAAAGAACCTAAAATAGTTGTCTGCTAATTAGGAGGTGGCAATAAAAAAAATTTGTGGTTCATGAATGTAATGGACTATTGCCTTGCCATATGAAAAAGTGAATATGGAGTACTCAAAGACAGAATGGAGTCAGAAAAAGGAAAACAACCTATACAGTGACTACAACAATATAAATAGACAGGGCAAAGAAATAAAAATGAACATATCATTACAGTGACAAAGCTTGGCAAGACAGACAGAAAGAGACAGAGATAGAGACAGAACATGAGCAAATTCCAACCCTCTCCCCTCTTTGCAGAGATGAGAGCCTGTGCTTATGGACAAAAACTATGCTATAAGACTTATTTGCTGGCTTGGTTAGTTTTGCTGAACTGCTTTTTTTTTTTTTTTTCCTCTTTCTTTTTCATTCTTCGTTAAAAGGAATGACTCCCTGGGGAAGGAAGGGGAGAGGAATATATTCAGAAATAAAAATGGTATATATAAAAGAAGATAGCAATAAAAAGTCACACATTTTTAGAATTAATTTAATTTTAATAAGTCAGATGGTTGAACTAGAATCTTTTACTTAATAAACATTTATTGAATGTTGATAGTTTTGGAGCCACAGGTTGCTAAGTCACAGCTAACTAGTGGTATGACGTGTGGCAAGTTATCTATCTCTCTGATCCCTAAATTCCTCACCTGTAAAAAGAAGGGATCTGATAAGATCAGCGAATCCAAACAGGTGTGCTGCAAGTGTTACAAGGTATGCTATGAAATCTGGAATATAATTTTCTTGAAGAAAAAAAAAAAAAGAAAGAAAGTTTCCTAATGTACTTACACAGAATTTGTAGTAACAGAAATATGGAATTCACATAATAAACAAATTTTGCCTACAACACATACAAACTAGATCTAACAAAGAATTGTTTTATAATGCCTGCCCTCTCTGAAGGAAAACTGAGCATGTTCAAGACTGTCCTCGCAATGTCAACTGAAACACAGGAAAAGAGACTGAGCCATTGGCAAAAATTATTTGAGGACCTTTGGGCTAGATACTTCTTAAGGTCCTTCTAGCTCTAACATGCTATGACTTTATGTTTCTCTGAGCACTAAAATTCTTTTACCATGATTCTACATCAAAAAAGATACAAGTTAAATATATAAGTGCTCAATGTTTATCAGAGTCAAAGGAATGATCTCATTTGGTTAAAATTAACCCCAGAAGGAGGAGGTGAGTTTTGAGCTAAGTCTGGATCTGCAAGGTCAGAGGAGGAGGAGGGAACACCTGGTTTGTGCAAAGTATATAGCCAGGACAAGTATATTGTCTTGGCTGGAGAACGATGAGTGGAGAACAAAGGTCGAAGAGATAAAGTGAAATTAGTTGGGGGAAGGTCTTGATGAACATCAAGTTTAGGAGTTTATTTGAATGAACAGAAAAATACCATAAGTTTTCTCTATTAAGAGATTGTTATAGCATTGGACATCATCAAGTTACAAAGTAATTGGGCTAGATAGTCTTAGAGATAATCAAGCCCAACTCTCTCCTTTTTTACAAAAGAGGCAACTGAGACTCCGGGAAGACTTCCTTTACTTTCCCTTACTTTCTCTTACTCCACCACAGGAAAACCCTGTGTCTAAGTCAGTTATCCTTCAGGCTCCTGCCCTCTAGTCAAGCGGCCCTGCAGCCTGTACCAGAGAAGGCACAAGGGGCTCACAAATACCCCCCACCCTCCATCTCCCAGAATCAAATTTTTAGGGAAGGGATAGTGTGGTCTAGTGAAAGAATACAGGACTTGGAATCACAGAAGAGACAGTAGGGGGAAGTTAGTCCAACCACCCTCACTTCCTGGTCAGGAAACTGTTGCTGGGCCAAGTTATGGAAACAAGATTTGAACCTCCATTCTGACACCAAATCCAGTGTTTTCCCACTATTTCAAGCCAGAACTTGGACTGAGGTCTTAGCTTTCTTATTGCCTGTATGATTGAGGGGGAAGAGAGGAGGAGGGAGAAACCGGGTTGGGAAGGAAAGACAGACAAATTTGTGACTTCAGAGATGCTTAAAGACCAACTTCATTTTACAGCTGCTGAAAAGGAAAGTGGGAATTATTGCCACCCCTACTACCTTACATTTAGAAGCCTAATTGGAGGAACAGGAACTGGAGTTGTGATTTTCTTGGTGGAAAGAATACCTGAATGAGGTCTCTTCTCCCAAGATAGATGGACATCTACTCTGAAAATTAAAGAGTCCTAGAGAGTGGCCTAGAGCAATGAGAGGCTCAGTGAATTGCCCAAAGCCAAATAGTCAATCTTGAACCCAAGTCAGACCTCATTCCTCATTCCAGAGGCCATATTTCTATCCACTCTATGGAGTATCTCTCACTTTGGAGGGAGGGCTGTAGGACATTAACTCTGCCCTCAGGCTTGTTCCCATAGTGTATTACCCACTGTCTGGAGCATTAATTTTCCTTCACCTCCAAGAAAAGAGTCTCTCAAGCTATTGGGAGAGGGAGCTACAGGGAAAAGAGGAGGACCTTCCCCGGGAGAGGGCAGACCTCATTGAGATGCAGAGATGAAACACGTCACCGAAGTGAAACAAAGGCCAGCCAGCTTTCAGAGAAACAGGAAAGGACTTCCTGAAGAACAAAGGCAGAAATGATCTAACTCGGCCTCTCCACTAAAAACAGCCACCAAACCAGTTGTCATTCATTCCTCCCCAGGTCATTCCAAAAGCTAGAGGCTTGCATATGCAAAAACCAAAGAAGATTAAAACACTTCCAAACAAAGATGCAAAAATCTTCCTTTTTCTCTTCCCCACCCCCACCGCTGCTTGGGTTTTAAATCCATCCACACTGGTCTCAGCTTGTCCTCCTACCTCCTCAGCCGGTGGTTGTCACACCACAGACATTTTTAGGGGTGACAGCTGGCCTTCTGGAACTCAGCTCTAGTTCTGGAAATTTTCTTTCCTTTTCTTCCTTTTTTCTCTTTTTTTTCTTTTAAGGGAGAGAGCCAAACCACCATAATTTTAAATAGCAATCCAGTGGAGGGGGAAAGGCTCGGGAGAACACAGAGGAAGGATGGCCCAGTTGAAGTTTGGTTTCCATTCTGTCTGCCTTTAACTGAAGTAGTGTTGAAAGCAATCAGGACTTTCCAAAATGTCAAGAGCAAAGAGGGGACCCGGAGAGCCTGTCTAGCCCAAACCTCTCATTTTACAGAGGAGGAAATTGTGGCTCCAAAGGGGGCCACTGGGTCACGCAGAAAGTTAATAGAAGAGGCACAACTGGGCTCAAGCTTTCCTGCAACCCAGCCAGGCCTCTTCCGTCTAAATCACTTTGCCTTATCCTTCCTGACTTAGAGGGACTGTTACTAAGCCTTCCCAAGAGGTTATTAAGAGCAGAAAGACCAGGGTAGAAAATGAACCAGAGGGAATAAACTAAAGGACCTCTCTCTTATTCAAGGAACCCACATAACAAAAGCAAGCTCAGAATGTTAAAGCTAAAAGGGACCTTAAAGAATCCCCACCCTAGAGGGTCTTAACCTTTTTTGAATCATAATATCTCCCACACTTCCCATAGACCCTTTCCCAGAACAATGTTTTTAATGAATAAAACAAAATACTGGGATTTAAAAAGAAACCAATGTCCTTATTTTACTGTAAGATAACTATATCTATTAGACACATTGCTAATAAAGACAAACTTCAAAAAATAAATAAAAAGGAAATCAATTATATTGAAATACAGTCTTCAAAATGTTTTTGGGTTTTGGTTTTTTGGGTTTTTTTTTTAAGCCAAATTGACAGATTCCAGGTCATAAACTCATACCCTAGTTCAACTGTCTCATTTTAGGAAACTCAGAAAGGGTAAATGACTTGTCCACAATCACACAGCAAGTTAGTGGCAGAAATGATATTAAAACCCAGATGGCCAGAATCCTAAGCCAGATGTTCTTCCAGTATGTTGCTTGTACCTCTCATCAAACTCGACTTTTTTTTCAGAATTAATACTTCTCAGGGAACAAGGTATGTACAGTACTCTTCTCTTTGCCTCCCTTACCAGCTTTGTAACTTCAGAAAAAACATTTAACCTACCTGAGCTTCACCCATAAAAATGGGGATAAAAACATTGATTTTGCCTGACTCACAGAATTACTGTGATGATGAAATGATATAATATACATAAAATTCTTTATAAATGTCAGCTATTCCCATTAGGATTATGTGACCCTCTATAAGTATATGGTCCCTTCATGACCTTTGGCAGCCTGCTAGAGATTTGGTAATGCAGAGAAGATTTGGCAGGGAAAGACGGACTGATAGGGAAAGATTCAAGTTGGACAACAGGAAGCAAGACTTTAGCAATGAGATTTAAGAATATGGGGACCTTATGTTCCAGATCCTCTAGAAAAGTGCCTGCTTCAAGAAAAGACTTTTAATGAGACATTTCTCACCTGAAAACTTTTCTAAAAAGGGTGAAAGACTAGTCAATCAATAAACATTTATTAAATGTTTACTATGTGACAGTGCTGGGGATATAAAATGGAAGCAAAAGACCCTCTCCTGCCCTCAGGAAGCTCACTTTCTAAATGAGAAGACAACAACCAAAGACAAGATCATTCTAAACGGTGCTGGGGATAGAGCACCAGGCCTGAAGTAAGGAAAACTTATGTTCAAATCAAACTTCAGGCATTTACTATCTGTGTGACCCTGGAAAAGTCATTTACTTAACCCTGTTTACCTCAGTTTCCTTATCTATAAAATGAGTTGGAGAAGGAAATGCTAAACCACTGCAGTATCTTTGCCAAGAAAACTCCAAATGGGGCCATGAAGACTTAGACAGTACTAATCAACAACAGCAATAACAATAGAATTAACAAGAAATAATGAACAGAAAGCAATAGAATTAAGAGGAGTTAGAAAAGGCTTCCTAGAGAAGACAAGATTTTAACTGAGACTTAAAGGAGGTCAGGGAAGCTAGGAGGCAGAAATGAGGAGGGACAGAATTCCAGTTTTTGGGGAACAGCCAGGGAAAATGTCTGGATCGAAGAGAGAGGGTATGTTCTTCATGGAACAACAAGGTTAATGCCACTGGATCCAGAAGTATGTGGCAGAGAACAAGATGTAAGTCTACAGAAGAGAAGAATTCAGAATTTCAGGAACAAACTAAATGACCTTTCACTGTCGTTCCTATCCATAGGATTAGGGGGTGATAAAAATTAAGCTGTCAAAAACAATTCAAGTAAGCTTAGTGTACAACATTTACTCATTCATTCCTCAAGGTACTATTCTAGTACCGGGTACTGAGAGAAACAGAGACAGAGAGAGAAGGAGGGAGAGAGAAAGAGACAGAGACAGAGAGAAGAGAGAGACAGAGACAGAGAGAGAAATAGAGAAAGAGAAAAAGAGAGACAGAGACAGAGAAATAAAGAGAAAAAGACAGAGAGAAAAAGAGAGACAGAGAGACAGAGAAAGAGACAGAGACAGACAGACAGACAGAAAGATTTATTAATTGTTTACTATGCTCTAAGTGTTGTGCTAAGTGCCAAGTACAAATATAAGCAAGTAGGATAGTCCCTGACCTCAAGGAAATTACATTCTTTTGGGAGAAGACAACACATTAAAAAGGAACTAAAAATGGGAAGGGTTAGAGAGAGGAAGGAGAGGTGATATGATGCAGGAGGATAGGGAAAGTAATATAAATATTTGGATAAGGACAAAATAATGCCAAAGCTTGTTTATTAAAGCCCAGGGTAGTTCAAGAGGCAGAGTCCAATTTTCCAGAAAAGAGGTGGAGAGGTCTCTAAGAGGAGACTTAAAGACCATAACAGCAACAAAGTAAAATACAGAATAGTATGTGATACACATAAAAGAAAGAGGCTCAAAATGTAGTGATTAGAAGAAAGTAAGTTGTAGTCTAAGGATTCTTTACTTTTGTATGAAAAACCCATGTGTCAAGTTGGTTAAGTCATGGGATATATAGGTAAATGTTTAATAACCAGCTTTTTGGGAGAAAATAATGTATATATGATATTTTTAAGTTTAATCTCTATGTTAATAACTGTGCTATGTTAATAACATGTTATGTTAATAATTTTTCATCACATTTCTTAAAGTGTAGACATTCTGATCTGTAGTTGCTGATTTCTAAGGTGTGAAAGCTCACCATAAAAATTTAACAATTGATTCTCTAACACACCTTTGGGTATAGGCTAGACTCTTTCCCAGAATATCTTTAAATACATAAAACAAAATACCTAGGATTATAAAAGAAACCAAAAGTTATTAATAATAATACAGGTGTAATTTTTTTCTCATTTAACTTCATGAACTTACCACTTGTAACTTGACATTCACTTTGCCAAGTTTAGAATCTTCCTTCTAGGGGCAGCTAGATGTAGTGGCAGTAGATGTAGGATGGATGTAGTACCAGCCGTGAAGTTGAGAAGACCCGAGTTCAAATTTAGCTTCAGACACTTAATATTTCCTAACTATGTGACCCGGGGCAAGTCAAGTCACTTAACAGCAATTGCCTCAGGATGGGGGTGGGGGATTTTCCTTCTAGGCCCATGTTAGAAAGTAGAACAAACATATATTCTTATCATGTGTAACATCTATTGGATTACTTGCCATATGGGGAAGGGGTGGGGGAAGGGAGGAAAATTGGAACACAAGATTTTGCAAGCGTTAATGTTGAAAAATTATCCATGCATATGTTTTGAAAATTAAAAAGCTTTAATAATAAAAAAAAGTAGAACAAAATGGAAAGCAACTAGTAGTACAGTTTATCCAGAAAGCAGAATATATGAAGGAGAGTGATAGAAAGTAAGGCTGGAAAAGAAAACATCATTAGAAAATATGACAAAGATAAAGATTTTAATTCATCTTAACTGATAAGTTAGTCATGGTACACTAAAGAGGGGGAAACTGGTAGTTTAGATTCTAGATTCGAGGGTGTGCTGGAGAAAGCTGATTGTTAAATTTTCACTTTGACAATTCACACTCAGAAATTGGCAAAACCTACAAATTAGAAACTTGATTTAACGTTTTATTGATTGCTAAACTTAAGAAAGTAATAAGAAAATGTTAGTAATCAGATTAAACATTAAAAAGTACCATGTGTATTTTTTCCCCAAAGAACTACCTATTAAACATTTACCATTATACCATGGGTTTGATCCTAGGCCCTACCTTGAAAAGGCCCTTGACCCTAAAAAAGTCATTTTATGGATAGGGGTTGACATGGAATCAGGAAAACCTGAATTCAAGTAATATCTCAGATACTTACCAGCTTTGTGTTTAAAACTTCTCTGTGCCTCAGTTTCCTCAGCTGTAAAAGGAAGGAATTGGATTAGATAATTACTGATGTCCTTCCCAGCTCTAAAAATTATTCCTGATTCATTCACCACTTAAAGAAGAAAGCATTCCTCTAGTCAATTAATTCATTAGTCAATCACTTCTTCCAGTATACTGATCTGTACAATAGAAGTCTCATTTAGGTTTGTAACAATTATATTATTTATTTTTTAAAAAGTAATAATATTTGTTTCTCATATTCTTAGGTTAATATGTTTTTTTCTGATTCATAATTATTCCTTAGATTTCTTCCATATCTTCCCATATTCCCCCATACCTTAGTCATCATCTACTTGATTGAAAAAGAACTTTCTAAACACTAAAGGTATTTGAACAGGCAGGCTACAGGACCACAAGTAAGGATGTAAGGACCACAGGAAAAGGAGCTTTGCACTATTGCTTGGCAAAAGAGGCTGATCCAAAAGTGAGCTCCTTTTAGCTTGAGCATTCTATGACTTGATTCAAAACTATACCACCAGAAAACATTATACTAGAAAATTCTGTTTTCATTTATTGTCCATCTAAAATAAGTATGGACCATAAAGTGGTGGTAGAAAGCCAAGGTCAAAACTTCACAAAGGAAGAAAATTATTTGCCCACATTTTAGAAAACATTGTTGTTGCCTCATTCTGAGACATGGGACAGCCAAGCCTGGAAGAATTAAAAATAAATTATCCCTCAGAGGACAAAGGAAAGAAACACATTGGGTGCAAACAGGCCATAACACATAATAAATAAAGAACTACCCCCCCCAAAAAAAAATAGAGTAAAGGACTTAAACCAGAGAAATTCAAGCAAGGCTAAAACAAAACAAAAAAAAACAAAAAGTGAATCTGATTTTAGGGCAACCGGAGGGATAATTAAAAGGGACAACAGCTGATATGCTCCACTCCTATCTTATTAAAGTCCAGGAATATGGAAGAAGGCTCCTAAAGTTGAGTAAATCTTCTGCATGCATTTATAGAAAAACATAGATGAGAATGGCACAGATTAAGTGGGATGGAATAGATTTCACTCTGCATTGCTAGAAAGAACATCCATGTAAATGAGATCATAGATCCATTATTATAGTGAAAAGCATATATATATTTTTAATGCATAACATAGTTAAATCATTTTTGCAGGACCTTAACCAGTTGCTTGGAACATAGCAGTTCTCCAGTGATTAATTAAGATTGAACTGCATTAAGCCATATTGACTTGGTACTGAAAGACCACCCAAAACAAATTCCCACAATTTAAGTTCAACTGGTCAAATGCCAAAAACTGAGGCTAGGGCTTAATCTTCCCAACCTGATAAAGAACCAAAAAGACAAGTTCTCTTAAACCTTTCACTAACCAAATAGAGACAGTGTGGGATAATGGATAGAGAACAAGCCAGGAAAATTTAGGTTCAGTTTGAATTTAAGCTCAATTTTTACATGTCTGATACATGGTAAGTACTTTATAAATGCTTAATAATTGATTCAAGTCCTTTCTCTAATCCAAGCTATTGAGGTAACCCTGGAAAAGTCACTGAATTTCTCAGACTTCTGGGCAACTCATAATAATTCTGTAAGTTGCAAATCAAAACTGCAACAGTAGTGGAGATTTCTTCTTCTGGGAACTCCCTATATGTATCAATGAAATCAAAAGTCCAGGCTTTATCTGGGCCTGCACTGGTAAGAAGGAGTTTACTTATGTGGGATTTCTTTTATCAGCAACATCATGGATCTAGTCCTTAACCTTAGTAGGCCAATAAGTTATTAGAAGGAAGGTTAGGAATCAGACCTGATGTTTCACTGGAGTAGAGAATTCATGGATAAATTGAATTTAACAATAGTTTGTATTTCTATAGCACTTTTAAGATCTACAAAGCCTTTTCCCTCACTATCCCTAGGAAGTAGGTAATGGTAGCATCCCCCTCTGTAGATAAGGAAGCTAGGGCTCAAAGAATTAAAGGGATTTAAATAAGGCTGAAACAGAGGTAAGATTCTAATTTGGTTACTCTGATACTGTGACCACTTTCCAAATGACCTTCTTGACTTCATCCTAGTCCCACATTCTCAGGAGCCCACCCTGTTTGGACAGTAACAAAGGAAAATAGAGCAAAGGGAGAAATATCTGGCTGACTGGAAAAGAGAGAGGAGAGGGCAAAAGGGAAGGAACCTGAAGTTCACATACATATGGTCAACCAATCAATGCTCCCTTACTGAAAAAAGTATCTTCTGTTCCCCTTTCCCCCCTTGTCTCCAGCCCATTCAGGCTGCCTGTTGTAGTTTTGTAAATTTTTGTCGTCCAAGAATGGTCTTGAGGATCATTTTAAGCTTGGTCTCTCCCTGAAAAGGGGGGAAAAGTGTGTGTGTGTGTGTGTGTGTGTGTGTGTGTATTATATTTTACACATTTATACATATATACATATTCATATATGGTCTCTCTATATATTTTTTCATATATATATTATATATATGCATATGTATATATATATATATATATATATATATATATATATATTAAGAGGAGAATAAGTAATAGCACAGATATATCCCAGCTTCCTCCATCCTTCTGTGGTGAGTCCTGCATGAACTGCCCTTCTCCATTCTAAGCAATGACAAGAGGCAGCATAAGAAAGAACAACCAAAGATCTAACTTGTTTACTAGTAAAAACAGTAGTACTTCATATTTAAAGGCCACTATTTAAAATCACTTTTTTTTTCACAGCAACCTTGTAAAATTTATATGTATAAGCTTTATTATTACCCCAATTCTAAAGATGAAGGAATTGAGGGACAGAGGGGTTAGGTGACTTAGTCATGGTAGTTACACAGGAAGTGAATGTCAGACCCCCTGACTCCAAATCCAGTCCTTTCCTTCCAGAACAAATTGGTTCTCTTCTTTGAGGAAGCACTTTTGTGAACCTTTTTCTAAAATCCGGAAGTTTCCTTCATTGCCTACGCATCCCCTACCATGACCATCAGCATTCAGTTTTAGAATAGTTTCACCAGCAAACTAATTTCCCTCCAGGATCCTGTTAGATCAGACCAACCCTCACTAAAGTGGTCAGAAAATTGCACACATACCCATTTCCCCCCAAAGGGGACAAAAATCACTTATCTGATTAAGATCATATTTAGTATCTGATTTAGAGAGAGATTCAACCCACATCATTTTATAGATGAAGAAACTGACGTCCAGAGATAATAAGTGACTTGCCCAAAGTGAACCTAATGAGGCTTCCTTAACCAGTCCCAGGTTAAAAAAATGAAGCATGCTTAAACCTGAAAAGCCCGAAAAACAGACAGAATTCATTTTGACCATTACTGAGCAACTACCCTCCTGGAAAGTCTAAGGTATATTCAACTGACCCATCCCTGTGAACATTCTTAGCTGGAGAGATGTTTACAAGTAACACATGTAATTACAAAGCTAGTTATGTTAGCTTTCCCAAGTAAATAGCATCTGACATGCAGCTCTAACTGCTAAAGGAAGAGAAACGGCCTTCAAATTCTGCCAACTTAAGTGTTGAGGATAAATAGGTAAGAAAAGAATTAATTCATCCCTTCTTTATGTCTTTCTAACTATTATTATTAAGACCTGATGTAATCTGGTATAATAATTGGAATTATGCAGATATGTGGATCATCAGGTAAAGTTTCTGTCAAGGTAGAGACCTCCCAGTGTGGGCTCTCTCTCCACCAAATTTGTGACATGTGTGATGTGGAAAACCTTAAAAACTTTCTAAGGCACTGAGAGATTAAATAATTGTTCTCTAAAATACAGGGGGGTAGTGTCAGAGGCCAGATAGGAACTCAGATATTCCTGACTCCAGATTCTACTTTCCACTAAGCCAAGCTTTCTCTCTTATAGACCTCATATAAGCTCTTGCCTCTTACGCTATGACATCAACAGTTATTCACCATCCCACAATCCTCCCCTCTTTTTAACTTCCTTCTCTTAAGTACACCACCATGTGCCCCTAAGTTCATAAACTCAGACTCTCTCTTGATTCATACCTCTTTTTTTTAATCTCACACATCCAGTGAATTGTCAAATCCAGTTGATTCTACTTCCATAATAGCTCTCCTATCTATCCTCTTCTCTGCGTGGCCCATGACCCTAATTTAGGACATCACCCCCTCTTTGTCCTTAGTGATATTCCTGAAGCATTCCCACTCCAGAGATTGTTTAATGCCTGTAAGATCAAGTACAAACTCTGTTTAGCTTTTAGAGTCCTTCACAGCCTGGTTCCAGCCCAGCCTCCAAGTTTTATTCCACATTGTTCCACTTAGTCTCCCTTCCAAACAAACTCCTGTATAAAATGCTCCGTTTGCTATAAATGTTCTTCCTCCTCAGCGTTGTCTCTTGGAATCTCTAGCTTCCCTCAAGATTCAGTTCAAGTGCTAACTTCTCCACAATGCCCCTTGTTATCTCCCGGGGTTAGAGTTCAGCCTTCCTAGTTCAGTCATTTTCCAGACTCATTTGGCGCTTCCTGACCTATTTGGGTTTTTGGGGCAAGGATACGGTTTGCCACTTCCTTCTCCAGCTCATTTTACAGACGAGGAAACGGAGACAAACAGGGTTAAGTGACTTACCCAGGATCACACGGCTAGCAAACGTCAGAATAGATTTGACCTCAGGAAAAGGAATGTTCCCAACTTCCCAGCTCCAAGCCCAGCACTCTGCCCACTGTGCCTCTCAGCTCTCCACTTACTTTGTATCTAATTTACATAGTCTCCGGTCCCTTCTTTGTGTTCATGTTGTTTCGCCCAAATAAATTTAAGTTTCCTGAAAGCAAAGACAATTTCATTTTTGTCTTTGTATTCCTAGCACCTAGTGCAGTGCCTGGTATGTAGCAGGAGTTTAATAAATGATTACAGAATAAATGAACTCTGTGTTTTACAAAGGTTAACTCCAACTGTTTGAATGAAATAGAATAGTATCACTCCCTTTCTACAGATGGAAAAATTGAGGCTCCATTAGGAAAGGAAAATATGAAAAGAATTTTTTCCAAGCTACTTCTGAGCTCAAAAGTCCATAATGGTTCAGAACTGCCTGTGAAACCAAATCCAGACTCGTCAATCTGGTTAATCTGGGGTTATATTTGTTCTATTACCAAAACAGATAGGTGCATATAGAGATAAGCATATGGCTCTTTTTTTTCCAGTTTATTGGAACAAACCTTTATTAAGTGCTTACTGTGTATAAGCCAATGGACTAAGGCTCTCAGAATCAAGACAAAATGAAGTTCATGCCTCTAGAGTTTTCTAATCTACTATATATAAAGCATGGTCAATGATAACAATTCCTGTATTTGAAGGCACAGGACATCAATTATAATTCTGACTCTGTCACTTTCTATCTATGTGACTTTGGGCAAGTGATTCAATCCAGAGCTTTTCTGGTAAATGTCCAAGACAAAAAGGACCAGCAGATAGTTCTTGACTTCTTTGCTCTTCCGTCTCTGTCTTCAAAATGCAAGGCCTGGGCCAGTGCCCTCTGGGGCACTCTCTGGTTGTTCTGCATTCTGCGGGTCTATCTGGCCACATAAGAGAATACACGCTGAGTAGAGAAGGCCGCTCGTGGTTTCTCCCTCTCTCTCTCACAGAAGGGGCATAATCTGATTTTAATTTCTAAAATGTTCACAATTCCTCTCTTGAAAGCAACATCAATAATTTAAGGACAAAACTTTTCTTTGATTGGTGTTTTCTCGAAGCAGTTTACACAGGAATGGAGATACTTGGAGTATTCTGGCGGTCAGTGGAGAAAGGGGTAAGGAGAACAGTGCCAGTGCCGTCATTAAGGCCTTATGTCTTTGGGCCACAGGAGATTATACTGAAATCAATCCTTCAAGACTTAATGTAAAATAAAAATAAAGGCCAGGTTAGCACGGTGCACACATTAAATATTTCCCTTTTATTAGTAAGTAGGAGAGAGGGAGCTTCCCTCGGAATTAGAAGGCAAACTTCATGATAACAATAATGATAATAATCCCAACCTTAAACTTTACAGGGGGAAAAGGGACAACAAAATTCCAGGGCGGGAAACGAGAAGTCAGGCTCTTGAAGGCTGGCCTGCCCCCAGGGCTCCCAACCAGCGCCACATCTGGCTAATCTCCCCTGGGCCTCCAGACCTCAACATCTGGACTGAATCTCCCTGCTTCTACCACAACTAAAAAGTGCAAAAAGAATCCCGCCTATTTCTCAGCCTCACGATGCTACAGCGACTGAGGAGATTCAATATGCTTCTAGCTTAGTTTTTCGGCCGCTGGATGGAGAAAGATTCAGACAGGAAGGGGAGGGTTAAAAGGTGCCTTATACACTGTGGCGCTCGTTGGAAAAAGGCATGGTAACCCTCCTTTCTTGCCCTCAGCTCCGCAGCCGCTCTGCACCCTGTGCTAGAGCCGAGGCCACGCCGGGGCCGTTTCCTCCGGGAATGGATGAGGCGGCGGCCTCCGGTCAGGGAGGTGTTTGCACTGAGGTAACCGCTCGCATCCCGAGAACGGCTGTGAGGGATTCACGCCCTGAGGTAGTCGGGCTCGGCGGCGCAGTGTGCGCACGATAGTGCAATAAAACTGGGCTCATAACTGCTCCATGGGAACAGACAAGGGGCCGAGCACTGAGGGATTCCCCCGCGTCTACCGCGAGGGCGCTCCCCTGCCATCCAGCCTTCACGGGGTCGCAGGGCCCAGAGCTGCTTCTTGCAGGCCCCTCGGCCGCTCGTCCTCAGGTTCCTCCTCAGTAAAATCAGGGGTCGGGATTCCCTGTCTGTAGTCCCTTCCTAGAAGCTGATCCGTGATGCCTTAAACTAAGAGTTCGCCTCCGGCCTCAGAGGCTCTGGGATCTAGAGCAGTTCTGCTCTTCAGCAGGAAATTCTCCCCTGGCAAGGCCGCACTTATACTTCACTCGGACAAATTCACCAAACCACCACATCGAGTCTGCGGACCCAGCAGCCGGGGTTCGGCCCAGCTCCCCAGGACAAATCCACCTCCTGCTCAGGAGACCTCTTTGGGGTGGAAGAGTCCCAGAGCAGGCCCACGTGCGGCTAAACCACACCCCTTAAAGGCTCCCAGAGAGAATATCTATCATCTACCAAATGCTTGGGTCATCCGGGGCTCAGGAAGGGTTAATTCACAGATTTCACTACCGCCCTCCCTGCCCCCGCCAAAAAAAGCAAACAAACAAACTTCAGCCCTCCCCCTAACTCAGCCTATCGGGCTAGCGCCACCACCCTGGGCTCCTCCCCCACAGCTCGCTAGACTCCCCGGGCAGAGAAATGGAGAGGAGAGGAGAGGGGACTGGACTACAACTCCCACAATGCTCTGCTCGTGGGCAGAAGCGGGGTCTGAGGACCGGAGAAGAGCACGCGGAAGAGGACCCTCCCTCTCCCTCTCGGGCGGGGAGTTTTGGTTGTTCCAGAAGCCCTCCTCTGGGGGTGCGGCCGGAGCGGGGGCCCCTCCCATCCGGAGCGCCTCGCCTCCCTGGGCACTCATTTTCTCTAGCAGAAGGAAGGAACCCTGATTAACCCCTCGGCTCCTGTTTCTCAGTCTCACCCCGGGAGAGTGGGCGGGGGCAGGTGCCGGTCCCGCGGGTGCCTCGCACGTGCCCCCGGGAGAGTTCGGAAACAGGCTGTAACGACAGAACCCCAAATCATCCTTCCCTCTCCTGCCACAGCCTGCGCTTCCCACCCTCCCCTCAGCCCCGCCTCCTCTCCGACCCGTCCCTCCCTTACCTGCCCCTTACTCTAGCGTGGCTCTTCCCGGGGCGTTCTCCCAGTCTGGCATCCCACCCTGGGAGCGCTCCCCAGCGGCTTTCTCCTCCGGGCTAGAGTGGAAGCTTCCTGAAGCAAGGCGAGACTGTCAGTGACCCGGCTTCCTGACCACGTCCTCTCCGCGTGCTTTCTCCCGTACAAAGTAGGGACGCTGCCACTCGGCCCGCCGTCGCCCGAGAACGAAGACTGTACTTTATAGACGCTATACGGACGCCTGGGCCCGTTTGTGAAGCCCCCACAGCAACCAGCAAAGCGCTGAACCCGGGCGTTCTCCTTCCCCAGACTCCCCGCCAAGGAACCTTTATTAGGCGGCTCCTGCTCGGCCGCTGCGCTAAATTCTAGAATACCACGAGCAGTCCTGCCCTCAAAACGGTTCATGCTGAGGGAAGACAATGATGGGCAAGCACAACACAAGCATGGCTGGAAGTAGCCCCTGCGGGGAACAGGGAGGTGCGGGTGTAGGAGAAGCGCGAAGAGAGCGGGAGGGGGGGGGGAAGATAAGAGGAGCGCGTTTCGGGCACGGACGCCAGTGCCCCAGAGGAGGTATCCGAGGAGGGAGGGAGGCCGGTCACGGATCCCGGGGAGGTGGAAGGAAGTACAGTGTAACAAGTCCGGAAAGTAGGAAGGGCCCAGTGTGTGAGGGCATTAAAAGCCAGAGCGAGGGTCTATGCTGGCTCTGAGGAAGAACCACTGGAGTTTGTGGACTAGGAGGCGAGGTGCCCGGACTTCGGGAAGATCGCCTCGATAACTGCAGTGGGGAGAGAGTTGGAGCAGAACAGCCAGAAGGCTGTGGCAGTGACCAGGCCCTTGCACCGGCAGGCTCGCCCGGAAAACTGAGGAGCTGGTGGCCAACCTACTTGTCCCAGCCTCTCTGCACTACTCCGGGCAATGGTCATACCAAAAACCCTTACAGCGGCGCATTGTGCCGCGGGACAGCTCTGAGAAAGCAGGATCCCTCCAGCACGAATGAAACCTTTAAGGGGACTTCTACATCACAAATTAAAAAGGCAGCAGCATGGTGCGGTGAAACCCATAATACCTGACTCCATGTAGTGCTTTAATGTTTACAACGGACTTTATGTACAGTATGCCGGCTTTTCTCCCCCATCAGCCCAGAGGTTTGGAGGAAAGTTAGAATGGGAGTCCCAGAACCGTGTAATGGTGGTAGTGTCAGAAGGCCTCAGATCCTGACTCTGCCGTAAATATCCAAGTCTAAAAGATCCATGGGCAATAAGTCACTTTTTCTCTCTGAGCCTGTTTCCTCTTCTATGAAATGGGGATAATAATACCTGTGGCACTTACCTCCCAGAGTTATCAAGAGTGTCAAATGAGATAGTATATGAAGAGCACTTTAAAAACATTAAACCTCGTGTAAGCATCAGCTATTAGTAAAAATAGATCTCAACTTCCACCTGAGTCTATATGCACCAAGCTACATGGAATTTTAAATGTGGAAGAAACCTTCAGGGTCATGTATCCCTACTTGATAATTTGGAAAACTGAGGCCCAGGGAGGAGAACTGATTTGCATAAGTTTACATAGCTAATAAGTGGCAGAGTGAGGTCTAGGATCCAGGATTATAAACTCTCAATCAAATGCTCTTTTCATTCTCCCATTAAAGAACTGTGTTCCCAGCATCAAAAACTGCTCAGTCCTTTCCTCTAAGTCCAAACTATCTTCCCTCTCCTAAAAGGGGTCTCACCCGGCTGGGAGAGGGCCGCAGAAGCTGGTAGAAATAGGTAGCGCTTCCCTGCCATGGTGACAATCTGTATGTCATGTGTGCCCATCACAGCTAGAGCTTTGCAACCACGGACCTCAAGGGGTGAAAAACTGGAAGGCCATTTTTCTGGAAAAATTATAGGCTGAAAAATCTTGCAAACCCTCAGCACTTATGTGGTGCTTTTCACCTTTGAGGCACTTCATAAACATTAACTACTTCTAAGATCAGCCCCTCCATACTACACAGAGCAGTTTCTCTTAAGTATCTTCCTAGTAATGTCAGCTTAGTTTACTGACAAAAGCCAGTTTTTCCCATATAGACTATGTAACTCCAGAGCCAATATCACTGTATTTAAAACACCACTGCCTGCTCTTTTTGTTGTAGCTAGAAACTGGAAGTTGAATGGATGTCCATCAATTGGAGAATGGTTGGGTAAATTGTGGTATATGAAGGTTATGGAATATTATTGCTCTATAAGAAATGACCAGCAGGAGGAATACAGAGAGGCTTGGAGAGACTTAAATCAACTGTTGCTGAGTGAAATGAGCAGAACCAGAAGATCACTATACACTTCAACAACAATACTGTATGAGGATGTATTCTGATGGAAGTGGAAATCTTCAACATAAAGAAGATCCAACTCACTTCCAGATGATCAACGATGGACAGAAACAACTACACCCAGAGAAGGAACACTGGGAAGCGAATGTAAATTGTTAGCACTACTGACTATCTACCCAGGTTACTTATATCTTCGGAAGCTAACAATTAATGTGCAACAAGAAAATGGTATTTACACACATATATTGTATCTAGGTTATATTGTAACACATGTAAAATGTATGGGATTACCTGCCATCGGGGGGAGGGAGTGGAGGGAGGGAGGGGATAATTTGGAAAAATGAATAAAAAAAAAACCACCACTGCCTTTGTCTCTAGAAGATACCCCAAACTAGAACTTCTGTGTCCACTTTTACCCCAAATGATGTCGGGAATATCGGAGCCTCCTGCTCTCTCCATTACAAGTTAAGCCTCACACTGGCGCATTTGTCTCTCGATCAGAGGTTCCAAGTGCTCGATGGGAAGTTGTCAACAGAAAATAAGCCCAGAACACCTTGCTTATGTTGGAGTTGGAGCAGTTGTTTTCCTGAGCACAGACTGGCTTTCAATTTCCCTGGAAACTTTCCCTGTATCTTTTTCCACACCATTCTAGCTGAACCATGTGCTGATGTGTTTAATTATTAGCCTCTTAGCAAGGCCCAAAAGGGGAAGTTATAATACTAGCAAAGGCTAATCTTCCAATTTCCCTTGCTTACTTAGGGACCCAGTGGTACCTCTACTTCAGACAGGAAGTCAATTAATAAATAAACATTTATTAAACACCTACTATGTACTAGCCACTGTGCTAAGCTCTGGCACACAGAAGGAGACAAAAGATAGTCTTGTGCCCTAAAGGAGCTCAAGAACTAATAGGAGAGATATAAACAAACATGTACAAATGGTATACAGGATAAATAGAAAAAAAATTTAAAAGGGAAGACATTAGAATTAAGAGGGATTGTAGAAGATGGCATTTTATTTGAGATTTAAAAGAATCTAGGAAAGTCATTAAGTAGAGTTGAGAAGAGAGATCATTCCAGCCAGAGAAAATACCCAGAATCAAGAGATGGGAGTGTCTTGTTCCTGCAGCAGCAAAGAGATTGGTGCAATTAGATCAGAGAATACATGATGGAGAGTAAGAGGTAAAAAGATTGGAAAAGTTGGGGCGGGCTAGATTATGAAGAGCTTTGAATGCCAAACAGAGGGTTTTGTGTTTGATCTTGGAGGTGGTCACTAGAGTTGGGGGGAGTGGTGCTGATAACATGGTTGGACCTGCAGAATTAAACCCAAAATGGTTATATCCAGATCCCAAGAAAACTAGCTCCAACAATTGTGACCTCTAACAGATTGGATCCATTCAAGAAAGGAACTGAATACATGGTATACAGGTATGAAAACCCCATCTTATAAATTCATATCTCATAGATGTTTCAGTCCAGAATGGGATGTTAGAATATAGAATGTCAGAACATAAAATGTCAGAACTAAAAGGAATCTTACAAAATCTTACAAAAATGACTGTTGGTGGAGCTATGAACTGATCCAGATATTCAAAAAAGTAATTTGGAATTATCTTCTGAAAGTCATTTTGTTGTTAAGTTATTTCAATCATGTCTAACTCTTAGTGGACCCATTGGGGTTTTCTTGACAAAGATACCAGAGTGGTTTGCAAAACTAAAGCAGAACAGTTAAGTAACTTGCCCAAGATCATACAACTAATAAGTATCTGAGGCCAGTTTTGAATTCAGGAAGATAAGTCTACCTGATTCCAAGCCCAATGCTCTACCCACTGTGCCACCTACCTGCCCATGACAGTAGTGGGTATTAAACTGTGCATATACTTTGATATATCAATATCCCAGAGAGAGCAAATAAAGAAGAAAAGGACTCTATAAATGCAAAAAATTGCAAATTAAAAGAATGCACATCAATTGGGGGATGACTGAACAAATTATAGCATACAAATGTAATATAATACTATTGTTCAGAGATATCTGTAGAGATTCAAGAAATGATGCAGACTGAGTATAACCAGGAGAACAATTTATGCGATAACAACATTGTAAAGACAAATAATTTTTAAAGACTTAAAAATTGGTTAATGCAATGACTCACCATGATTCTAGAGAACTGCTACCTATTGTTGACAGAGATGATAGATTCAAGAGGCAGAATAAGAAATAAATTTTTGGACAAGGACAATTTGTTTTGCTTATCTATATAAGTTTTTTTCCTTTCATATGAGGAAGAAGCATGAAGTGGAAGGAAGAGAAAATAAATGTTAAGTGAAGGAAAAAAAATGGAAGGGATTCTACAATATACAAGATAAGAGTCAAAAAGGACTTAGAGCACATAGTGTTGAAACTGGATGGGAACTCAGGACATAGAATATTAGGACTAGAAGAATGAGCATTAGAGCAAGAAAAGCCTTTAAAGAACATCTAATCCAACCCTTTCAGAGGAAAAAACTGAGAACCCAAAGTAAAATGACATACTTAAGGTCACATTGCTGCTCAGTGGTATGGGAAAGATTAGAAGCCAGGATTACAGTGACAGAATCATGACTAAACTTAGATGTCCCAACATCAAGTCCATGATGTTTCAGAATCCGCTAGGTAATCTCATATGATATAATCTAGTTCCCTTTAATGTAACAATTACAAGTGGTAGAAGTCTAATAATAGAGCCTATTTCACCAATATTAGCATTATAAAGGACTTCCACTAAGTTCAAAATATAGCAATAACTTCTTATTTGTAGTATTGGGAGATAAGCCCTCAAGGCAAGTCCACAGAATTTTTGAACTGGGGGGAACTTTGCAGCCTGATAGTACATCATCTGCAAGCCAGCCAAATTTGTATATCAGTTCCACCTACAGGACACTCAGAATTTCATCTGTGAGACTTTGCACAGGCTGTCACCCTATGCCTGGAATGCATTCCCTCCTGACCTCAGACTCATAGAATCTCTCTCTTCCTTCAAGACCCAGCTTGAGTATCACCTTCTACAAGCAGCATTTTCCTAATCCCTTCAAAAGCCAGTGCCCACTCTCTGAAACTATCTTGAATTGAATTATTTTCTATTTATTTGTATTTATCCTCTTTATATTTATTCTGCATATGTTCTTGTCTTCCCTGTTAGAATGTAAGCTCCAAATCTGGAATTATGCCCAAAAAGTTATCAAAATGTGCATACCCTTTGACCCAGCCATACTACTACTGGGCTTATATCCCAAGGAAATACTAAAGAAGGGAAAGGGACCTGTATGTGCCAAAATGTTTGTGGCAGCCCTTTTCATAGTGGCTAGAAGCTGGAAGATGAATGGATGTCCATCAATTGGAGAATGGTTGGGTAAATTATGGTATATGAATGTTATGGAATATTATTGTTCTGTAAGAAATGACCAACAGGAGGAATACAGAGAAGCTTGGAGAGACTTACATCAACTGATGCTAAGTGAAACGAGCAGAACCAAAAGATCATTATACACTTCAACAATGATACTGTACGAGGATGTATGCTGATGGAAGTGGATATCTTCAACATAGAGAAGAGCTAATCCAATTCCAATTGATTAATGATGGACAGAATCAGCTACATCCAGAAAAGGAACACTGGGAAATGAGTGTAAACTATTATTTTTACCTTCTGAATCCAATTCTTCCTTTGCAACAAGAAATTCGGTTCTACACACATATATTGTATCTAGAATATACTGTAATATATTTAACATGTATAAGACTGCCTGCCATCTGGGGGAGGGGGTTGGGGGAGGAAGGGAAAAAATCTGAATAGAAGTAAGTGCAAGGGATAATGTTGTAAAAAAAAATTACCCATGCATATGTACTGTCAAAAAAAAGTTATAATTATAAAATAAAACAGAAATTAAATTTTAAAAAATGAATTAAAAAAAAAAAGAATGTAAGCTCCATGCTGGTAGGAATTATTGCATTCATTTTATTTGTATACCCGTGCCTACCACAGTGGTAGCACATTGTAGGTGCTTGATAAATGCTTATTTTATTGATTGACTGAATCCTCATGTCCACTTAGTCCTATTCACACCTTCTTTAAAGACAAGTAAATTTTATTTATTTGAGTACTTACTATGTGTATACCTTTAATTGAATAAATTATAGCATATAAATGTGACTGTCATTTACATTATTGGATAGCTGTGACATGGTTGAATCTGCAGAACTAAACCCAAAATGGTCATATCCAGGTCCCCAGAAAACTAGCTCTAATAACAGTGACCTCTAACAATCCAGGTTAGCTACACTCAGGAAACAGACTAAATCTTTCTCATTTGCCAGTTTATACAGGTATGAAAACCCCACCTTACAAATTCATACCTCATAGATATTTCAGTACAGAATGGGATGTTAGAACATAGAATGTCAGAATATAAAATGTCAGAGCTAAAAGGAACCTTACAAAGGAAAATGGCAAATGTTGGAGAAGCTGTTAATAATTCTACATATGTGCTTGTCAGATTAATTTTTTTAAAAGAGTTATAAAACAGAAAACAAGGTATTTACACCTCATTGGAGAAATTGGGTGTGACACAAGAATGAAATGTTTCTGGTGATGATTAATGTTTCCCTTCTCTATGTCTGAGGCTTTCCATCTCTGAAACTGGGAGAAAGAGAGGCAAAATGGTAGAATAGCAGGAAGAAATACAATAATTTCCCCTCCCCCATAACTCCTCCAAAGAGACCTAGAAAAGGCACCAAATAAAATTGTGATTAGAAAATCCAAGAAAAAATCACAGCGAGTCATATTTTCAACCCAGATCCAGATAGACAAAAAGATCTACAAACACTAGGGAGAGGATTTAACCAGGAACAGACAACTCTAAGCAAAGAGAAACTTAATAGAAGAGGTCTCAAAATCAAAGCAGAGGGAGCTATCCTTGTGCAGCATGAAGGAATAAGTTCTAAGTGGCAGCTTTTATTTCTCACTACCCATTTCTGGGGAATATGTCCAGGACAAACTAAGAAGACTTCAATTTAGGAGTGACCTTCTAGGATGCAAAGATGTCAAGGACCCTAAGCATGGAACAAGCTCAGAAGCAAGTCCCCAAACATGTCAGACCACTTTAGAAGCACTGAAAGTTCCAAGGTCTCCAGCCAAAGATCTCGAAGCTTCTAGCTTCTTTTTTTTTTTTTTCCCCTGAGGCAATTGGGGTTAAGTGACTTGCCCAGGGTCACACAACCAGGAAGTGTTAAGTGTCTGATCCAGATTTGAACTCAGGTCTTCCTGACTTAAGGGCAGGTACTTTATCCACTGCACCACCCAGCTGCCATGAAGGTCTAGCTTCTAGCAAAGTCTAAAGTCAGCAGCAAAATAACAGGGGCAAAATAACAGCAGCAAAATCTCAGAACAAAGGGAAGACTGTAGTTCTGACACTGAACACTCAGAATTTTCCAGATACTGAGAGTGACATCTCTAAACCCAAAAGAATGTAGGCTTCCTACAAAGAGATTTTCTCAACCTTTGTACCTGTATCCCCAGTGCCTAGAAGTGTGCTGACTGATAACCCCAAGGTTTCTAACGTGACAAGTTGGGTGAAAGTGGGTTGCCATAGAAATCATGGAATCCAAAGGAGGATTTTGGGGAAAAGACCACAAGCTAGTACAGCCAGAAATTTGTTTTTATTCCTAGAGTTTCACATGATACTCCATACAAAAAGACTCTCAAAAAAAATCAAATTAGGTAATGCTACTTGCTAACCATGTAACCTGGACCAGTCCCTTCCCTTTCCTAGGATCTAGTTTCTTTGTTACTGTAAAAGGAAATAAAATTAAATGGTGTCTGTGCCCATTTTGTCAGCACAAAACTAAAAGTGGAACCATACAGAGAATAGCATGGCCTCCATTTAAGGATGACATGCAAATTCTTCAATTCTGGATCCATTTTTAAAAATAAAATAGTCTAAGGCTCTTTTTTGGCTCTTTCTATCTATATTCTATACATAGAAGCTATTATTATTACAAAATGTTTGATGGATGATGATGATGGATTTTGTGTCATAAAAATAAGGTCCTCATATTCACACCAGTCATAATTGCTTCATATGCAGGTGACTCACATCTTTCCCTGTAAGACTATAAGCTCCATGAGGGTAGAAAGGACATCTACCACAAGAAGTACTCAATAAGTGGTTATCAATATACACATCTATTCACCCTCATATACGTCCCTTCTAACTAAAGAAAAGTATGTGTTTTATAGGGAGGAAAAATTGTGCCAAATGAGATAAAATCTGAAACAGCCCAAGTTATGTCAAGAAAGGATATTATTCTAGTCCAAGCAGGGTTCTGTTCCCTCTGCCTCTAGGATAAATAAATATCTAATGAGATGAGCAGTAGCCTCTGAGTGCCCTGCCTAAGATCTACATATACATGCCTCCTTCCCCTCAAAATATGGATTCCAAATTATGAGAAACATATGGTAGACATTTATTATCCTCCTTAATTTACTCATTGAGAGAAAGGTACTTTGGAAGCAACATAGTGTAATGGAAATGAAATAGGAGACCTGGGTTGTAGTACTAGTAATGTCAAAGAGCAAATTGGTAGTGCAATGGATAGAGTATTTGGCCTAGAGACAGGGAAGACTCAACTTTCTAAATTCAAATCTGACCTCAGGCACTTCCAAGTTGTGTGATCCTGGGCAAGTCATTTAACCCCGTTTCCATATCTATAAAATGAACTGGAAAAAGAAATATTCCAGTATCTTTGCCAATATACTCCAAGATACCCCAAGAGGGCTTCCTCCTGTGACTTCAGAAAAATCTGGTTTTCAGTTTCCTTATCAGTCAAACAGAGAAGATACCACCTGCTCCCTCTCTACTTTGTTAGTAGTTATTGTTGGTTAGCAAATAAGATTATGATGGGTGAGAGAGTTTTGAAAAACATAAAGCACTTTCCAATTTAGAAGTTACTTTTTATTAACCCTTTCAGGCTTTTTATGAAATGGAATTCAAGAATTAAAGTGGGTCTCAAATGAAAGATTGTCTTCTAGTATTCAACAAAGATTTTATAAGATTTTGGCTAAATCTCTAGTGTACCCTCACTGCATAAGGTCCCTTCCAGTCCTAAAAGTCTATGATTACCTCAATCAATAAATCAGTATTTATTAAGCACCTACTATTTTGTACCAGACATTATTTTTTAAATCTTTACTTTTATCCTGTTTAGCTTAAAAGTGAAACAATCCCTGCCTTCAAAAAGCTTTCAGTCTCTCCAAAGATATATAAAAAAAGGTATGAGATCATTTTGAGGAAAAGGTACCAGTAACTTAAAAAAAAAAAAAAAAGGATCAGGAAGGCTTCATTCATGTAAGAACTGACAAATGAGCAAATAAGCAGAGCTTTAGAAGACATTAGAGATTCTGAGAAGCAAAAGTCAGGAGGACATTTCAGGTATAGTGGACAACCAGTGAAAGTTATTGATGGGGAGATGGAGGGTTTGAATGAGGAACATTAAGAAAGCTTCAGAGTACAGGAAGGCAAGTAATATGTGATAAGGCTAGAAGTGTAAGATGAAGCCAGGTTGTAAAGGACTTTAAATTTTAAACAGAGAAGTTTTTGTTTGATGCTAAAAGAAATAGGGAGTCACTAGAGTTTAATGAAGAAGATCCTGAGGTTGTAGAAAACCACTCAAATCTGTGTGGAAGATGGACTGGAAGAAGCAGAAACTAGTTAAGAGACTACCATAAATTTCCAGTTAAAAAGTGACAGAAGCCTGAACTAGGATGGTAACAATATGAGTGGAGAGAAGGGGACAAAAGTGAAAGATGTTGTGGAGGTAAGAACAAGATTTGGCAACTGATTGATGGGGGATGAATGAGAGTGAGACACTAAGAGTTTGAACCTTGGTAGCTGGAAGAATGGTAGTACCCTCAACATTAAAAGGGAATTTCATAAGAGAAATAGGTTTGGGGAAGGAGGGAAGATGATGTGTTCTGTTTTGGACATATTAAGTTTGAAAAGTCTTATGAGATATTCAATTCAAAATGTTCAGTAGTTCATGATACAGTTCTGGCTCTCGGGAGAAAGACTATGTTTGAATGTTTAGATCTGAGAGTTATCAGCATAGAGACAATTAAACCTATGTGGGCTCATCATTATTCCTCTTTAACTATAAAGTGAGGGACTGGTCTAGTGACAAAGTCACCAAGATAGAGCATGTGGAGAGAGAGGGCACAGGCACACCTATGTTTGAGGGTGGGGATGTATATAATGATCTAATAAAGGAAAACAGACAGGTAGGGATATCACACAAACCCAGAGAGGAAAGGGTACCCAGGAGCAAAAGGTCAACAGGATCAAAACGCTATAGAAAGAATTCAAGAAAGCTGGGAATTAAGAAAAGGTGATCAGACTAGGCAATTGGGAGATCATGGATAACTTTGGAGAAAGCCATTTTAGGGAACCACTGAGGACCACAGATGGCAAAGAGTTGAAAAGAGATGAGGAATTAAAGCAGCAAATGAAGGTAGCATTTTCTCGGAGTTTGGCTCAGAATGATTGGTGGAGGGGCTTGTGTTTGTAGGCTTTAGGGAAGGAACTGATATGTAGGAAGAGAGTGAAAGTAAGAGAAAAGGAATGATTGTGGGGGTAGTTTGCTGAGTAACATAAGAGGGAATAAGATCAAAAGCTCATGTAAAGAGTTGACCTTGGCAGAGAAAAGAATCATCTCGTGATCAGAGACTGGAAGAAGGGAGGAGAGAGAGTAGTCACCAAGTCAAAGCGATGAAGAGGGAGCTCAGTGAAAAGCCTCTTATACCTATTGTCTTACTAAAGTAGGAGAGATCCTTAGCTGGGAGATTAGTGGGTGCAAGAGACTGGAGGAGAGAAAAGATATTAGGAAACAGCACTAGATTAAAAAGTCCTTTTTTAGCTTAAAGATTGCCTTGCTGTAGTGAGGGCCCAATTGATATTAAATCATTTTCTATCAGCACAGTTTCAAGACTCCCTCCAGTTCTATTCAGCATTTTTCATTTCTTGACTCATTTGTAGGTACAGAGGAGGTAGATGGTAGTTTGGATTTGGCAAAGTGTTAAGCCAGGATAGAACAAATAGAAAATGATTCAATAGTAGAGGAAAATGAAAGTTAAACTGATTAATTAAAGACTAGAGATAGGGAAGAGAAGAAAATCAAGCTGGAGCAAAAATGATGGCCTTCTGAAGTACTTCTGAAGATAGAGGGATCCTTCTGATGATCAGACAAAAATGCCCATTTTATTGAGAGAAAAATAAAAAAGTCATCAGGGAAAGAAGTAACGTGCTGCCTAACCCCGAAAGATGAAGACAGTAAAGAAGGTCCTGATCATTCAGTAGTGCCAGTTGCTCTGTATTCTGTCTCCTTAACTCACATCTTACGGAAGAGAACATGGAATACAGATGGAGGCTGGAGGCAAAAAGGAAGATGAGGCTTATCCAAGGTCCCACAGTAAGTCAGAAATAGAACTGGAAAGAGAAGCCAAGAATCTCTGACTCCGAGTGCCTCAAGCTAGCCATTAGACAGTATTATGTTCCAAAGATAGCCCCATGTTCCTGCTGGGCATTTATTTGTGATGCTTGCTTCCTCCCTGGAGCCCCAGGTACTCTGGGGACAGAAATGGGAATCCTCACATTCCCCTTCAAAGCAGGAAGGTACAAATTAAGGATAGTAAAGTTATTCTGATATAAACTGTAAACTGAACAGCAAACCTTGCGCTGCTCTGGAGTGGGGCTGGACAGAAATTCTAAGACCCTCTCATCACTCTCAGGCTCTAGAACTCATTTTTCAGAGACTTTCTCCCAGGTTAGACTTTCATAAAATCATAGACTACTAGACCTTAGGGACTGTCTGGTCAAACCCCCTCATTTGACAGATGAGAAAACTGACCCCTTAGAAAAAGAAAATAACTTGCAGAAGTCATCTGGCTAAGCCAGGGTAAGAATCCAGGGCTGGTAACATATTTGCCATTATGTTATATTCTCTAAACACCTTGATTCCATGAAGAAATAAGATCAATTTGTAAAATTGAAAACACTATATGAATGCTAGATATTATTACCATTTTTAGGTAGTGTATCCCAATGTCAGAGACCCTGTCTCCAAATCAGGAAAAGCTGGGTTCAGGTACCACATTTGACATGTATTGGCTATGAGACCTTGAATAAGTCATGTAATTTCTTAGTGCACTAGAGACTCTCTAAGACTATAAGTTACAAAGAAAATGCTGACCTGCATTGATAAGAGGGAGTTTTCTTGCCTGGAAGTTCCCAATACTAATTAAATTATAGGCTTAATCCATATATCTACCTTTATTATTATTAATATAGATTAAGGAAAAATGAATACTAAATTTCATTATTTCTTAAATGGGAGGGAAAAGAGGAAGGTAGGAAGGAGCTCTACTCAATAGTGAGAGATTCTTTTTTAGTTTTTTTAATTGCACATAAAAACAATTTTAATGAGCTTTTTATAATTTTTGAGTTCCAAGTTCCCTCCTTCTGTATTCTTTCCCCTCTTTAAGAAGGCACAAGTACCTTGATATAGGTTATACATGTGTAGTCATACAAAACATATTTCTATATTAGCCATGTTGCAAAAGAAAACACAAACAAACAAAAAAAAGTAGAAGATAGAAAAAATAAAGCTTTGATCTACATTCAAACTCCATCAGTTCTTTCTCTGGAGATGGATAACATTTTTCCTCATAAATTCTTTGGAAATGTCTTAGATATTATTTTGATGAGAAGAACTAAGTCATTCATAGTTGATCATTATACTATTACTGTGTAATAGCATAATATGCTATTACTGTGTACAATGTTCTTGTTCTGTTCAGTTCACTTTGTATCAGTTCATGTGAGTCTTTGCAGGTTTTTTATAGCACAGAAATTCTACAACATATTTCTTTAGTGGAGGGGCCCAGTGTCTGGCTCACAGAAGACACTTAATAAATGCCTATTGAATTGAATTGTGAACAAATATGGATTATCAAGGGAGATTGCCTAATACCTGTGTAAATCCCACTCTGTTACCTACTACCTTTGTGATTTGGGGCAAGTCACATATTCTCTTTAAGCCCTGATCTCCTCATTTATAAAATTAGGATGTTAGACTATCTATCTCTAAAGTCCAATCAAATTATATATCTATGATCCTATGATTATTGGGGATTCTGGGGTTTTAGACTCATAAGAAAGTCAGCAGCCTACAGATCACAAAGATTCTTGTTTCCTTCTTCTTCAAGGATGATATTCCCATTCCTTAAAAAAAAAATGACATTGAAGAAAACAGATATTACTCTAGATAGAAAAGCTTACTGCTCCAGAAGGGATCCCTAGTTTAATGCAAATTTTATTACCAAAAAGGACAACCCAGTGAAGTAATTGCTAAAGGAGAATGTGAGAGTGAGGAGAAACCAAAAAAACAAACAGAAAATAGTCCTCCCAACAACTACTCCTAAACATTCACAGCATGAGTCAAATATTAATTAGCTAAGCTTTCTACTTTATCCTCCTATTTGAGGAATTTATTCATATTTATTATAACAAACCCCGCAGGAGAGATCTGATGTAACCACAATCACTTCAGGAAAGTCAAAAATATAGGAGGAAAAATAGATCTAGTAGACTTCAATTTTAGCTTTTTTTTTTTTTAAGTCCACCATAGTTTTCAAAGTTACTTATAAGGGTCTGATATGGGGAAAAGCAAGGAATGGGCAATAGAAAGGAACAATTACCACTTATTTACCTGGGTTACAAAATCCTGCTACTATAAGCATTTGTATTAAAAAAACAAAAACAAAAACAAAACAACAACAACAACAAAAAAAACCTGAGCTATGCAAACAAGGTAGCAGACAGAAATTTTGTTTTCCAAAAAATATCTGAATCCTAAGTTCTGAAAATAAAGATGCCTTACCCATCACAAAGCTACCTGTAGGTAGCAATGTTATGAGAAGAGGAGAGATCTGCCATTTTTCAATCAATTAATCAATCAAAAAGCATTTATTAAGTAGGTATAAGTTGAAGTACTTCAGGTAATGAAAGATTTTCCTTACCAAGGGCCCTCAATCACTTCCCATTTATTATCTCACAGACTCTGACAAAATATGTGTGTGTTTGTGTGTGTGTATGTATCTTTTAATTATTGATCTGGGTAAGGGAAAAGATATTATTGTCCCCATTTGTCAGAAAAACCAAGGCAAAGCAAGGGCCTGAGACTGGACCAGGTTTAGAAATTATATTGCCCCATTCCCAGTTCTACATTAATTTTTAGTCAACACTACTTCTGATAGTCAAATATAGCTATTGTCTCTATTTATAGAAACCATCAACTGACCAATTCTCTCTATTTCTGGGACCAAACCAGGAGTCTCAACAGCACTGAAATGAGGGGACATTTTCTTCAAATGCCTTTTCTGCTTTTCTAGTGCCTGAGTTCTCTTAGACTAAATCTAGTCCAAGAACATTTGTATGCATAGACAGTAATTCCAAAATATAGAAACTTCAGGAAACTCAGGTTTGAGGAGTCATCTCTACAGTTACCTCATAAGAATGATTTCTAGGTTCAATTCTACCTGCTTTTAAAAATCTTCAGAAATAAAGTTCGTGTTGTGTTAACTCATTTGTGACCTTCTTCCATGATCAAAACTAAAGTTGGGAGGGGGGCAGGGTTCCCTGGAATTCAACCTTCCTCTAATATCTTTCTGCCTTTTTATGACATCAAGATCTATGTGGACACTCGGTTCTCAAAAGTCCCAACTTTAGTCATTAACAGGCATATTAGGCCAAATTCCACTCCAATCCAGTCCTGTCAGCCATGTAGTCCTATGAATACCCATCTCTGATTATTATCCAAGCAGCAATGAAAACCATCTAAATCCAAACTCATTTGATTTCATAAAAAAGAAATGTTCCCTGCTTCCCCTTCCAGGTCAGAGAAATGGAAACATAATCCCAGACAGAAAGAAAAAAGACTATCATACATTAAAAGAGGATGGGAAGAATTTGATATGTTATCCCAAAGAGGAAAAAGAAGTTGGGAGTTGGGATGGTAAAATTTAAAATATTTGAAGTTACCAGAAATAAAGGAAATTTTTTTTCCAACAATTAATAGCAATTCAGTACATAATTACTTTTATCTACTATATGAAAGGCCCTGAACTAGGCCTTGGTGCGGATGGGTACAGGTATAGAGAAGAGGATATAAAGAAGGTGGGATGCCTTCCCTGCCCTCAAAGAGCTTACCAGCAGCATGTGATATTATTAATTCTCCGTTACTGCAGCTGTTTTAAGCAGAGATTGGATCTGTCAGTAATAGCTTAAGAAAGGAATACTGAATGAGTTGAACAAAATCTTTAGTCAGAATCCAACATCCAGTATCAGATTTCTTAGCCTGGCATCCAAAATATGCTGCAGTATGGCTCCAACCAACCTCTCCAGCTTTATTTCAAGAAAGTCTCCAACACATGCCCTAAAATCCAGAGTTCGAAGGCCTCTACCACTCACTGCCTCTTAAAAGTCTCCACTTAGTTCAAGGAACTAGGGTCTATCTCCTCCCTTGAACCTTCCCATTTCAGACAGAAATGGATCTTCCCTTCCTTGAATGTCCTATGGCATATGAAAGGGACCTCCTTTTATTATTCTTACTGTTTAATTGGCATTGGTGTCCATTGTGTGGACAGTCCTGGTCCAACTAAAAAAATAAATGGAATGCTTCTACCTTGGTGAGTAGAACTTCTATCAAAGGTTTATGGAAAAAAATAGCCAAGAAGGCACAAAGCCCAAGAAGAGAACATAGAACTTTCAAACTATCAAAAGGAGAGTACATGGTACAAGTTAATAGAATTTAGAAGCCAACAGGAAATTTGAAGTTAGTTAGTCTAATTCCTTCTTATTTTATAAATAGAGAAAGTGAATCTTACAAAAGTGACCAAGTTTGACCAAGATTACATCAAATATAAATAGTAGAACTCAGAAATCAAATTCAGGTTTTCAGTTTCAAAATCAAGGTGCTTTATAATCCAGCATTGTTAAATTCAAATAGAAAAAGATCTCTGCCACATATAGATTTAGAAAAACATAAATTAACATCATTTATGTTGGATTGTATTTTTGTTTATTTTGTTAAACATTTTCAAATTTACATTTTAGTCTGGTTCTTGCCATACTCAGGAGTTTTACTGGCTTTTTGACCCTGGGATGGAGAATTTGCTTTATGTTATATATCCTCATCTTCCCTAATAAACTGAAGCTCCTGGAGGACAATGACTACATAATTTTATCTTTATCTCCCTTCCTCTACTATAGTGGCCAATAGTAACTTGGGTTACTAATAGTAACCATAGTGGGTAACTAATAAATGTTTGTCGAATGGACTTCCCATTAGCCCACAAAAATAAGATTCTATTCATCTCCAAATTCTCTCTTCCTCTGGGCATTAAATCAGAATACATATCTGGTTTTGCTCTCCTCTGCCTTTGTCACCACTATCTATTACTGAGGGTAGTTCCTCTGCCCAGGAAGAGGAGTATCACTAACTAGTTTTGAGCCTGTCTTTCTTGAGCTATCTAAGCCTCAGAAACACGGAGCTTCAAGTTCTGAAGCTTGACTTTGCTTGCAGAAGGTGAATAGAGGAACTTTGCCTATGAGGCATTAGAAAATTATGTTATATTGACCAATACTGGGGTCTGGCTTAAGGAATATATTTCCAAAATATCTGGAGACATATCTATTTTGTGCCAATCAGTTTCATTGAGATCTCCTTATCTGATGTGAATAAAAATTGACAGAACTTTGCACAGAATAAACCTTTGATAAATACTTGATAAATTAATGTTTGTTGAGCTGGGATGTATATTTCTGATGAGAAAATAAAAAGAAAGAAGGAAGATAGAGCCACACAAGTGACTCTGACATTGATTCAGGATTTAATGATCAACTATATGAAAGATGTAACAAGAGAAAAAACTTGATTCAACGGCCCTCTGATTATAAATATGAAATCAGATGTATGCCTCTTCAAGGTCATTCTCATGGACCTTATCCAGTGGAGTGACCTAATGGAGGAAGAATTCCCATAAAATGGAAAGACTTAACTATTGTATGTGGAGAACAGTGGGCCAATAATATCAAACTCTCCTTAACCATATCCATAATAATTCAAAAGAATTTGACATAACTAGTCACACAGAAAAAAAAAATAAACAAGTCAATGAAGGATGCTTATTTTCCAGACTCTGATATTCAATTGGAAGAACAGTCTATAGAACTGGCTCTTTGATATATCCTGGGCAGAAATTACAGATGGACAGTGAATTGGACCCAGAATTGAAGAGGAGAAGGAGGATAATGGGCCGAGATACATTGCATTTGAGAAAAATACACTGGGCTTTTAAAATCAACACCAGCATACTATATTCTGTGATAGACATGCTGTCTTCCAATGATGCTAGATGTCTTATACAACATGAAATGCCAAAGCCTCCAAAGAGTTAAAGCTACAGGTTATATAGAGGGCTAGTAAGAGATGCTTAGTGTCCATAAATAGGCTGCAGCATATCACCAATATAGAATCGTGCAAGATAAGTAGCATGAAACATATTAGTGAAGAAAGGAATGAGGTTGTCTGGCTGGCCAGGTGTGAAGAGTGAGGGTTAGCCTGTAGTTAGCCCATATACTCCACTGGAATGTATATAATGGTTAAGGAAGGCCTCCACTATCTTGAATGGACCTTTCTGTGGTCCATTTAACCCAGAGGAGACAATCAAGAGCTACAAAGGTTCAGAAAACAGATGGGTGGTAACCTACACTACTGTTCACACTGATGAAATCATAGATCCATGACAAAAGTAAATTGGTAGAGAAGAATTAATGAGTTATGGATTGCATATCTAGAGATGTAGGGCTTTTTTTTTCTACCACTGACCAGCTCCTGGGGATTGGGAGATAGAATGAAAGCAAAAGGATCAGCATCATACCTAGAGATCCCCCAAGACAACTTTATGGGCAATGCAACACTCCAGCCCTTGGCCCAAGTTTATACCCCGCCTTTTGATCTGATCACTTCTCATTCTCTTTCTTTGGAAAATATATCATCCTAGCTAATTAATACCAATTCCCTTTTATGTCCAATTTAACAAATGTTTATTGAGTGTCTGATATGTTCAGGGCTCTGTACAAGAGATATAAGGTTGAAAATCAAAACAGGTCCTATCTGGAAGGGACACTTCAATGAGGAGAGAACTATGGCTTATATACAAGAAAAAGCATAATGCAAGGTAGGATGTGATTTTAAAAAAAGCACCCCAAGAAATAGAAGGAAGGAGAGGTACCTTTCAGGAATAGATGAAATGAATTCCTGTTGGAATGAATGCATGGAGGCAGGAAAAGACAGAATGAGGGCAGGGAATATGGAAGATGCCAGTTTGACTAGAACAGTGATCACATAAGAGGAAGTAGTGTGGAAAGGTTAGAAAGGAAGGTTGGAGCCATATTATGGAAAGGTCTTAAATTTCATTACATAGGCAATTGGGAACCTCTAAAGGATTTTGAGCAAGAAAGTGACACAGATAGAGCTGTACCTTAGGAAGATTATTTTGCAGCTGTGCAAAGTGGAAGGGAGAGTCAAAGAGGCAAGGAAAGCAAATCCAAGGAAAAGGTGATGAGAGAAAAAGATAAAGATGACTGGGTCCTGTCCTAAATGTGGCTCACAATTTACTAAGCTAAGAAAAGTTCCAAATAATTACTATACAAAAAAGTCCTAAGGAAACATTTTTGCAATTCAAAGAGCTATTAATGACGAGTCTGCTTACTAGCTTCCATCCCTCTGGACTATGAGGTCTATAGAAAATTGTGGAAGTGAAATCCTAACAGGAATTGTTTAAAAAAAAAAATCTGCCCAGAGGTATAAAATAAAGATTGCTAAATTGTTACTCACTGGACTGTCACACAAACAAAACCAAAGATAAAAAAATAATAATAAAAAATAAAACTCTCAAAACAACAACAAAAACCCTGCTTTGTATTGTGTAAGGAACATTAAAAATTCACAACTTAAGGAGAGACTGATGGGACTACAAAACATCTTGATGCTTTCCAGAATTAGAACAGATTGCAAGAGTATTTGGATCAGAGAAAGGGGATCTAGGATGGGTGCTAGGGTAGAGTGGGAGGAGTGAGAAGAGGAGTGCACTGGGCTTGAATGAAAGGTCTGGTTGGCAGAACTGATTAAAGGGATGGGGAGAATAGAGGAAGGAATCAAAGATGAGAGAGATAAATAAGCTCATAAACAAGGGATGAAAACAACCTCTTTAGCTGGCTTAGAATCGAAGATGCTTCGAATGCAGAGACTAAGATCCTGAGATCCTGAAGCGCCTTCACAGACTCACTCTCTGGGAATTCTTCCTCTCCCCAGAGTCCCAGACAGCCCCAGTTTTATTGAGGAGGTAGCCAGAGGGACAGGAAGCAGGATTAGAATAAGAAGACTGGACTTTCTAGGACTGCAGCCGAATCTCTGTCCTTTGTAAGAAAAACCTGGCAGCAATTCAGCCTGCCCCCCTCCCCAATTGGCAGAAACTATTCTTCCACTGGGAGAAAGGAAACCACAGGGTTTTTTAATGCCTCTTTTGCAGACCCAGGGCAGGGGCAAGAGCTATAGGGTTATATCAGAAATTCCTTCCAAGCTATAGTGTTGGCTAGATCAGGCAAGGTGGGGTTCTAAGACATTTGTCAATAAGTATTTAAATTTTTAAAAATCAATTCAAAAATGGAAACAGCAGAGTGTAATGGAAAGTAGTTTTGGAGTGAAAAGACCTGGATTCAAATCCTAGTTCTGACACTGATTAGTTGTATGAACTAAGCAAGTTACAATCTCTCTGGTCCTGTTTCCTCACAATGCAAACAAAGAGTAATGTTGGATTGTCTATTTCATAGGGTTGTTGTGAGGAAAGCACCTTGTGAACCTCAATGTACTATGGAAATATGAACATTAATATTAGTTCATAGAAGGGACTGAGCCTGGTCCTGCTTGACCCTCAACTTTCCAGTGCACCATGGTGAAAATCTGAGTCTTCTGCCATTGACTTGTGTCACCTTAAGCAAGCTACTGGTTTGTTTGTTTTTTTAATCAGTTTTTAAAGTTGTTTCTTCCTTTGTAAAATAAGCATAACAATATTTTCTCTGACCCTTTTGCAAGGCTGTTGTGACACTCAAATGAAATACAATATTTAAAAGCACCACACAAACCAAAAGTGATAGTATTATTGATGAGAGTTAGGAAAGGGGGAACCCCTTTTGGATCAGCGCAAGGATAGTCCCGTGACTGCGCAGAGTCCCCTGTAAAGAAATTCACAGGCCCGAAAACCTAGATTGATAAAAAAGGGTTTATTGTAGGGATTTGGAAGTAAAGTTTAGTTAGTAAGGTTGAGGGTAGAGATAAAAGGGCACCGGAATAGGTCCGGTGGGCAGAAACCCTTGACATGACCGACATAAGGATGCCATGCTTAGGACTTCTGCAAAGCGTGGACTCCAAAGTAGCCCCTTTTATAATGGGGGCTCTTGGTGATCCTGAAGGTGGGTGGAGTCCCAGGCTCCTGGGGGGTTTTCAGCCAAGGTCAGCATTGAATATTATTAACAAGGATTTATGTATTGAATTGTTAGGAAAAGCCAGATATGAGGACAAGAAGATGGAGTGAAGCGCTAAGTGCTATAACAAGTACTAAGAGTTTGTATAGACAGATCAAGACAGAGGGGAACAACCTATGGAAAGGGAGGAGGAAAGGGGGAAGGGGGAGAGAGGTGCAATCATTCCTGCCATTGTGTGACTTTGGTATTAATCATTCATTCTCAGTTTTCTCGGTTATAAAATAAGGGAATTAGACTAAATGATTTTTAAGGTCCCTTCTAGGTCTAAATCTCTGATTCTATGAGCTGGTGAATTCTGGCTGATTAGACTAAAGAGAAAACCTCTATTAAGGTACATCTTCACATCCACATCTACCATGGTCAAATTCATCCCAAAATTTCCTCTTTTATCTCTTTATCTGAGTTCAACATAATCTAAAGAAAATCCAATTCGTCAACAAGCCTGTATAAAATGTCTCCTGCCCATCCGTGCCAGGCCCTGTGCTAAGTGTTGAGGATACAAAGAGAAGCAAAAGACAGCCCCCGCCCTTAGAGAGTTCACAATGTAATGGGGGAGACAATAAGCAAACAAATATACAAACAAGCTGTATATACAACATAGGATGTAAAGGAAATAATTAACAGAGGGGAACACTAGAATTAATAAGGGTTGGGGAAGGTTTTCTGTAGATGGTGGGACTTTAATTGGGATAAGCCAGGAGGAGGAGATAAGAAAGGAGAGCATTCCCCATATGGGGGACAGCCAGAGAGAATGCCAGAGCCATGGGATAGAATGTCTGGGAATGAGGTAAGGAAGAATAAGTACTGAGTGGGGAGACTGTTTCCTTCACTGGGTAAAGGGAGGGGGAAGAGGCTTTCCCCTTCCAAAGAGCAGCATTAGAATTTCTTATGGGGAGAGGTTGCTCACTAGGACTATCGGAGACCTAGGCTCTGGTATGTCTCTGTATTGGGAGCAAAGGTCTCTACTAAGTGAGTTATAAGAATTCTTAGTCAGGAAGCATAGATACCCTCCTTTCCCTCCCCTAACTCCACCCTCTCCCTCCCACTCTTCAGATACATTCAGAGATTAACTCTTGCCAAACTGGATTAACCTTTCCCAGGCTGGACATCTGGAAAATCTGATACCTCCTAGTGAAATTGGGATAGATAGATAGGTAGGTAGGTAGGTAGGTAGGTAGATAGATAGACAGATAGATAGATAAGGTCTATAGACTTGTTTATATATAATGTATGGGTATGTATGTATTCAATAAATGGAAAGCTCTCTTAACTTTAATAATAACCTAAATATGAAACTTTTAAGGCATTTCCATTTGATCTTTACTACAACCCTTCTAGAAAGGCAAAGCAGGTATTACATCTCTATTAGAACTACTACTGTTCATTTAAACATAGATACCCAAAGATGTGATTCAACTTGAATAAAGCAATTCAGCCAGCAAAGCTGGGGCAACAACTCTGTTCTGAATCCTAGTCCCAGGCTTTTTCTATTAGATCACAAGAAGAGATCCCCCCACTCCCTAAAATTCATTTATTCTATAGTTCTACTACATACAGGGCTAAGTGCTGGAGATTACGGGGACATTAAAAAAAAAAAAAAAAAAAAAAAAAAAAGCCCAAAATGTGGTCACTGCCCTGAATTATTTTATCTAGTGAGGAAGACAAAGTACGTGGGGTAATATCTATAATACATAGCAGATTCCAGAGGGGAGTGTGGATTCCAAGGTATAAGGGAAAGTTGGGTGAGGCTCCCTCAAAGAGGGAACCGTTTTTTGAAGGGGGGGTTTTATCCCCCAACCTGGCGCTCTGGGTCTGAAAGGAGACAAGAGAACAAAGAAATGGATTTTTCTGTCCTTCTAGACCCTAGAGAACCACAGGAAATGTGATGCCCTGTTTTTCTCTCCATTTTTTAGTGCACAAAATATTTTCTCCTCCTCCTGAATTCCCCACAGTGCCTATCAAAGGTCCAGGCCTACAACTGACATTCAAGTGGACAATTGTTGGTTGAATCATTAACTCCCAAAGTCTGTCAGGTAGTGCTAGAAAAAATCTGATGAGTGCTATCTACTCTGGTTGCTGCCCAAGCCCCCCCCCCCCCCCCAAATCACACTTTTCATACACTTCCAAATTCCAGTCAACAGTCAGTCCTACTCCTAATTACAGTATAATATCGGTTTTTTGCTTTGGTCAAATCAAAATTTGTGAATATGGAGAGCTCAAGCTGAAAAAAGGCAGGAAGCCTCAACAGTGATCCCTGTAGACAACAGAGCAGTTTCCAAAGGGCCTGAGCAAGAGCTGTCTTTTGTCAAAAGGTGCAGTCACACTGCAAGGGGACACAGTAGGGAGTAGAAGAGGCAGAAGGAGCTCAGAGCTAAAAAAGAATAGTCTAATTTTTCATCCTTCCATCTGCTCAGTTATCAGAAAAGGTTCTGTAAGGATAGCAGAAGTAAGGGCATTGCTGGGTGAGAACTGAACAGGTCTGTTTCTCTGGCCCCACTTTAGAGAAAATTGGGAGTTAAACTCTGGACTCTGTTACCAACTCACTAGGAGCCTTTGGAGTAGCCATTTTCCACTCTCTGAGCCTTGGTTTCCTTGGCTATTGAGTTCCTTCCAAATCTAGCAATCTCCAACTCACAATGATAATAATAATAATAATAATAATGACTAGCACGTGTATAGTGTTTTAAGTTTGAAAAGTGCTTGAAAAAATATAATTTTATCTGATTTCACAATAAGGCTGTAAGAATGAGGATTTAGTTGACAACTCTGTCATCAGCCAGGGAATTTGATTTGGGGAACGCTGGTCATCACCTAGAGTAGGTCACCCATATCCTCTCTGACACATCCTCTCTTGCACTTTGGGCATTAATAATTCAACCAACAATTATTCATTGACTATGTGAAGTTGCAGTGAATACTGCTATTACATCCATCTAATAGATGAGAAAACATGTTTTGAAAGGTAGTGATTTGCTCAGGGTGACACAGGTAGTAACTGTGAAGGATGAGATTTTAATTCAGTCTGTCTCTTAAGAGCATCACTCTTTTCATTATCCTATTCAGCCTCTTTTTTTTTTTAATCTGAAAATAAGAGAACTAGACTAGATGACCCTCTTAGGTTCTGCCCTTTTTATCTGGAATGTCTTTCTTTTCTGTCCAAATCTTACTCTTCTTCAAAGATCCAGCAAACCTTCCTCCAATTTACTCTTGTTATTCATTCTCTTTGTGATCTGTATGAGGTTTTACTGGCAAACACATTGGAGTAGTGGATTAAGGCAAACAAATTAAGTGACTTGTCCAGGGTCACATACTAATGCCTATGACAGAATTTGAATCTGTCTCTTTCTGACTCCAGCTCCAGTATTCAACTCACTGAGCCACCCAGCTGCCTCCAAATCAACAGGAGAGAATTAAACTAGAATACTATACTATTTCCTCAACCCCTCCTCTCTTAGGATACCTAAGTATCCTAAAAGGCTAACCTCAATCCCCAAAGGAAGTCCAAATAAACAAGTCCTGCCTTTTACTTTAGAAGATACCTTCTCACCTGGTCTTCTTATTATGGAGTTGACTAAAATCTGGTCTTTTCCATTTCTAAAAGGCTTATTCTATAAGCCTGAGATGATAAACTCTACTCATACTCATTTTTCCCATCATTCACTACAAGAATCTCAATAGTTAAGAACTTTTTAAAAAATACTGCTTAGGCAAGTATTTTCTTACAAAAGGCAACATGAAAGGCAACCCTTACTATATCCCCAAGCCTCATCCAATCCCCCCAAAAAACTTTATAAAAGGTAGATGCTTGTTTAATCATCTCCATTTGTCCGGGCACTGTGTATCCTTCACATCCTCAAGAATAAGAGGTGATGATGAAAGGAGGATCTAGGAACCAGAATGGATTTTCTGCTTGAAATCAAGACAAGGAAATCTGTTCCATAAAATCAAAAGATAGAGATGCAGCATGTCAGAACTTCCCAAGAAGCAAAATAAAATAGTGATGCCAGAATTATTCTCCCAACAATTCTACAAGGAGTACTTCAAGATCAGAGTAGCATGAAGCTGGAAGATTAGTGCTGTTCAGCTCTATTTAAAAAAAAAAAAAAAAAAGTATTTATTGAGTACCTACTATGTGTCCAGAATTATCCCAAGCACTTAACTCAACTCTAGAAGCTTCAAGATAAAAATAGAGAATTTGCTCTGACTTTCTTTTTTTAAAAGATGGGAAAAGGGGAAGAAAACAGCATAGTTCTTTGGATAGAAAATACCCTAACCTGAAAGCCAAAATGCTTATTGGGTTCAAGTCTTTGTTCTGTTCCTACTTTATTTGAATATACTTAAAAGTGAATTAAAATTTTCTGTAATATATAGTTATAGCTGTTTCACTGTTTCAGATTGTAAAACTGAACAAATTCTCTGTAACTCAGAATTGAGTTTTGGCCCCTGGACCCAACAATATTTATAATAATTTACATTTAAATGGCATTCTAAGTTTTATAGAGTACTCTCTACCCATTAAAAATTTGAGGTAGTAATTATAAGTATGCAATCTCCATTTTGCATATAAGGAAACAGGTTTGGAAAGGTAAAGTGATATGTCCAAGTTCCCATAACTAGTAAACAGTGGAAGCAGGATTCAAACCCATCAATGCTATTTCCACCGTACCAGTCATTTTAGTAGGTCAACTTTAGGAGAACTTAAACAAATGTTTTTACTTTTTTTTTTCTATGCCTTTCCATGATTCTACCTATAATACAAGTATATCTGATCCTGTCAGAAGTGTTTTGAGGGTTGATATAATTCACACACACACACACACACACACACACACACACACACACACACTTAATAGTATTTTTTTTCAATTGCATGTAAAGATAGTTTTCAACATTCACTTTTACAAGATTTTGAGTTCCAAAAAAATTTTTCTCTCTCCTCCCCTCTCTCCTCTTTCCAAGAAGGCAAGCAATCTGATATAGGTTATTAATGTTCAATCATTTTAAACATATTTTCACATTAGTCATGTTGTAAAAGAAGAATCAGAACAAAAATGGAAAATCACAAGGTTTATACATGTTAAATGTATAAGGAGGAAAATGAAAATAGTAAGCTTGGATCTGAATCCAGACTCTAGATGTGAATAGTATTGTTCTTTCTCTAAAGGTGGATAGCATTTTTTCCATCATGAGTCTTTTGGAATTGTCTTGGATTGTTGTAGTTAATATAGTTTTTCAACCCTGATATAGGTTGGATAGAAGGAAGAAGATAAAGATATATTTTTATTTCTATGTGCATCACAATGTGAAGTATTTTATAGTAAAAAGAACACTGGATTAGGATTCAAGTGAAACTGTTTTGACCTCTTTACCTCTAAAATGAGCACATTGGTATAGGTGACCTCTAAGTCACCTTTCACCACTCATAGTCAACATTCTGAGTGCCTCCAGTGTTCTAAGTTTTAGAGTAAAAGATGCCTTACAAACCAAATACTCTAAACTTTGTATTTTATGGTCCTTTCTAGTTTGAAAATTCTACATTCTAAGGTTCCTACCAACTTGTACATTGTATGATTTTTTGCACACCACACCAGAGTGTCCCTTTCTCAAGTGAAAAAGAGGGTCTATAGTTTCTCCTCTTCTTTTTCACCCTCCCCTTCTCTCCCTCGCTCTTCTTTCCAACTTCCTCACTATCCAAATATCATGTTTCCCCTGAAGTTTTACTTCTGCACATCTGCCTTATGGTCAGCTGTATCCATAAATCATTCATATCATTCTAATTTATTATTAGACTGGGTTAAAGTGGGATGTCTCTATGGTACATCATGGTGATGCCCCCAAAGCAGAGCTACCTCCTGGGGTAGCCTAGAGAATTTTCTCCCTCCCTCCCTCTCTCTTGTAAATCAGTTGTTGAAGAAGCCCAAATTAAGGAGCAAGTTTCACTAGCATGAAACATAACTTTTAGGGGATCAGAAGCTTTTTTTAAAAAATTGAGAAAACAAAAGAAACTAACCTAAGTTCAAAGTAAGAGAACTTTTGCTGAGGAATAATTTGCTTCTGGGGATAAAAGAATTTAATCTTGGGCATTTAACTTCTACTTTGAATTAATATCTCTCTTTTTATTGCTCTGTCAGAGAGTAAAAAATAGACTGGAAAATGAAGGAATCTGACCATTGACTCACCAAATACTGTTTTCATGTCTCAGTCTACCTCTTTTAAGTAAAATTCAGAATATTCCCTTAGCCTGTTTGTGTTGAAAGGCTAATATTTCACAAGTAGCATACTCTTGAATTCATGTCATTGACTTAGCCCTTGTCAAAAATAATCTTGTAAAATAATCCTGTAAGAAATTATGTAAAAAATTATTTTAGGGGGAAAATGGAAAAGCTTGCTTGAAATAACGAAGAATGAAATGAGCAGAACCAAGAAAATATTGTATACAATAACAGCAATATTGCTCAAAGAAAAACCATGAATGGGATATAGGAAAACTGGGACACTGATGCATTGTTGGTGGAGTTGTGAAAGAATCCAGCCATTCTGGAGAGCAATCTGGAATTATGCCCAAAAAGTTATCAAACTGTGCATACCCTTTGACCCAGCATTTCTGCTATTGGGCTTATATCCCAAGGAAATACTAAAGAAGGGACCTGTATGTGCCAAAATATTTGTGGCAGCCCTTTTTGTAGTGGCTAGAAGCTGGAAGATGAATGGATGTCCATCAATTGGAGAATGGTTGGGTAAATTATGGTATATGAAGGTTATGGAATATTATTGCTCTGTAAGAAATGACCAGCAGGAGGAATACAGAGAGGCTTGGAGAAACTTACATGAACTGATGCTGAGTGAAACGAGCAGAACCAGAAGATCATTATACACTTCAACAACAATACTGTACGAGGATGTATTCTGATGGAAGTGGATATCTTTGACATAGAGAAGAGCTAATTCAGATCCAATTGATCAATGATGGACAGAATCAGCTACACCCAGAGAAGGAACACTGGGAAATGAATGTGGACTACTTGCATTTTTCCGAATCTAATTCTTCCTGTGCAACAAGAAATTTGGTTCCGCACACACATATATTGTATCTAGGATATACTGTAACATATCTAACATGTATAAGACTGCCTGCCATCTGGGGGGGGGGTGGAGGGAGGGAGAGGAAAAGTTAGAACAGAAGGGAGTACAAGGGATAATGTAAAAAATTACCCATGCATATTTACTGTCAATAAAAAGTTATAATAAAAAAAAAGAAAGAGAAAAAATGAATGGCCCATTTATTTTGAGTATTAAGTGTGTGTGAGAGAGAGACAGACAGACAGACAGACAGAGACAGAGACAGAGAGAAGGAAGGGAGGGAGGGAGGGAGAGAAAGGGAGAGGGAGAGTTTGGAAATTAAAATATAATCAAAAACAATTAAGTTAGAAATGGTTTTAAATCTCTGGGTCTCAATTTTTCCCATTTGCAAAATGGTGAAGGCATCTTCTCACCATGGATTCTCAGAGGTCACTCTCTGACATAGTAGAAATTGGAGATTAAGGTAATAAATAGATGTTAGGGACTAAAATGAGCAAACCAGAAATCTTTCAAAGGCTTCTGTGGTTTCTGACTTCTGAGTGGCGTAAATGTCACTGGTCTGGAAGAGAAACTCTCCTAATGCACTCATAGGATCTTAGTCCACGGAGGACCACCCCTGAGCCTGTTTCCTTCTCTGTGGAATGAAGGCCTTTTTTTTTTTTTTTTTAGCTCTAAGACAAGTTCTCTTACTCTGAACCAAAGTTAGGTCCTCCTGTTTCCCAACTCTTGTTCACTGGGCTGCTTGGACCCCTCATAAAATGAAAGCTTCCTGTGGCCGAGTTAATGGGAAAGGTCAGGGCTGAACGGGCCGTGCATGCAAAGGTCTGAGGGGCAGGGGAGGGGAGGAGGAGACTCCCCTGGAGACATGTGAAGTGACGGTGGCTGAGACACAGAAAGCAGCCTGCCACAGGAAAGGCCATTTGGGACAAGAAAAGGTCCCTAGGATCGGGAACAAGGGGGAGAAGGCCGGGAAGAAGCCCTTGGGCCAACCCCACACGCTAGGAGAGCTCTGAGAGAAACCCGAACCCGCGCGAGCTTCAGCCTGTGCAGGTGTCAAGCGAGGCAGAGCAGAAGGGCAGGTCACGTGCCCGTGGGCGGGAACCTGCTGCCGAGGAGACCGCGAGAAATGGCGCGCGAACACACCTGCCGCAGGTGAGACAGAGCGGCAGGGAAGGGGAGGGGCCGTCGCGCAGGTGAGCGTTCTGTACTGCTCCATGGGGAGCCGGAGGGCTGTGTCGCGGAAGGGAAGGGAAGAATAGCTGGGGCTTTGTTTCTCTTTGTTTATTTTCGCAACCGGAGGAGCGCGGAGGGGCTGGGGGTGTGTCTCTTACAGTCACTGCGGTCCTGGCTGAGGGGCAGCTGCAGGTTCAGCCTTCCGGGCCCCGGCAGCTCCCAGCCCTCTCTCCTGAGAACATTCCAGGCAGCGCTGACTGCGGCGCCGGCAGCGGCCCTGGGTCCGTTCGTTATTTGAATAGGACAAAGGAACCGCCTTGGTCTGATTGGACGGACGGACGGCTGTGGGGCGGGCGGCCCCTGTCACTCCGACCGCGACTGGGGCTCTGGTTGGCCTGGGGAGCGAGAGGCGGGGCGCTGGCGTTCGGATAAATAGCGGGGGTTGGGGCCGGCGAAGGCTCATTGCTTTGCGCGGTCGGGTTCGGACGGGGCGCGCAGTGGGGATGGTGGCAGCGCCTCTCCGAGCGATGTCTGCCCGCTGAACGGAGACTCCCCTTTCCTTTTCCTCCTCCTTCCACATCGCTGCAGCGAGCGTGGAGGCAGCCATCCCCACCCTTTGCCCACGGCTTCCCGCCCCTTCCCAAGTCCCCATCGCCGCCTCTTCCACCCTCGCTCTCCCCGCCAAGTCTCCCGGTGCCCGCGCCGCGCGGAGCTGTGCGTGTCTATGCGCCCGGCGGTGGCGGGAGGCGGTGGCGGCTGGTGGTGCTGAGTCCCTCCGGAGGAGTATGGAGTGCGCCCTGGACGCCCAGAGCCTCATCACCATCTCTCTGCGGAAGATCCACAGCTCGCGGACCCAGCGCGGTGGCATTAAGCTGCACAAGAACCTCCTGGTCTCCTACGTGCTCCGCAACGCGCGGCAGCTCTACCTGAGCGAGCGCTACGCCGAACTCTACCGGCGGCAGCAGCACCCGTACTCGGGCGGTGGCGGCATGATGATGAGCTCCCCGGGCGAAATGGCCGAGTTCGGCCCTCTCCAACTTCCCGGGGACCCGGAGGAACGGGATCCGGGAGCCCGGCAGCAACTACACCAGCTTCATCAGCTCCACCTCCACCACCAGCAGCAGCTGCAGCAGCTCCGGAGCTGCGCCGCCGGGGCGCCCGCGGGAGGAGCTAGCGGAGGCGGGGGCGCCGGGGAGCTGTTGGAGCCCGTGTGCGCTGCGCTCTTGCCCGGCGCGCACCACCGGGAGGAGACCTTGGCGCTCCAGCCGAGCCCTTCCCCACAGCAGCAGCCGCCGCCGCCTCCAGCCTTGTGTACCCGGGACCCTTCCTCCAATCCTTCCTCTTCCTCTTCCGTCGCTGCTTCTTCTGCTGTTTCCTCCTCCACTGCCTCCCCCGGCTTCTACCGGAGCGGCGGTTGCTGCGCCCCGGGCGGCGTGTACCCGCTCACCTCGGACTTCGGCGGCAGCCCGCTCCCGGTGGCGGGGGGAAGTCTACACTGTAGCAGTCAGACCACCGTCCTGGACCTAGACACTCACGTGGTGACCACAGTGGAGAACGGCTACTTGCACCAGGACTGCTGCGTTTCGGCGCAGTGCCCCTGCTGCTGCGGCGGCGGGCAGGGCGCCCCGGGACTGGGCCCCGCAGTGCCGGCCCCGACCGCGCTGCCAGGCACCAAGCGCAAGTACTACCCTGGACAGGAGGAAGAGGAGGAGGGAGGGGAGCTGGGGGGAGAGCCCCCCGGGGGCGGGCCCCCTTTTACCCCTTGCAAGCGTGCCCGCTTTGAGGACTTTTGCCCAGAGTCGAACCCGGACGCTTCCAACATATCAAACTTGATCTCGATTTTCGGCTCGGGATTCACTGGGCTAGTGAGCCGGCAGCCGGACTCGGAGCAGTCTCTGAACGGGCAGTTGTGCAGCAAGCAGGCTCTGGCCAGTCTGGGAGCCTGGACTCGGGCCATCGTGGCCTTCTAGGGACCAGGGGAGCTTGGGATAGACAGTGCCCGGCCACAGTTAGGGGTGCGGGAACGGTGGGAGACAAAAGACTAGGGGAAATGGGGGAAAGAGGGGAGGGGGTGCCTGGGGAGTTATGGGGTGTTCTGTGAGGGAGGAGGGGAGACAGCTAATGTTTTATAAATTGTAAAATAAAAAATGTAAGATCTTGGACTTTATTTTTGCAGAGATAAAAAGCGCCTATTTAAATATTCTTTGTGTTTATCTTTCTCTTTTTAATTGTATCGATTGCAATGGTGAACGGTGGAGGAGGCAGCCACGTGAGGCGAGGGCTGCTTGCTGTAAGAGGAAATTTGGGGGGAAAGATGGGTTACAAGCTCAGCTCGGAGGCCAGAAACTCTGCTTAGGTTCTGGTGTTGACCCCGGTTAAGGGGAGTGCCTGGCTTACCCTTAGGGGCACTCAGTTAAGGGGGAAATGGAGGGAAGATTTATCATATCCCTGGAAGGATTAGTGTCTGATCAATTCCACATCAAAGCTGTCAGTTCTTTCAACTGAATTCAAGAATCAGCTGAAGGAACTGTACTGGAAGAGTAAGAGATGGATCTAATTTTTTTTTCCCCTCTTGAAAAAATTTGGTCCAAAAAGGAAGAATTAGAGAAAGAGGAATAGCTTGAAGAAGGCTTCCATTTAGTCTATGCTTCCATTCCTGGCCAGCCTTTGACTCTAGGTGGATCGCTAGCATTTTCAAAAGGAAGGCAGAAATAAAAATATTTCAACTTTTTAATGCTATTTTAAAAACCCTCCCTCCCAATCTTTCTGTGACACCTTTCTTCTTTCCCTCCCTTCCTCCACAATCGTAATTCTGGGGGAAATAGGCAGAGGGGCTTCAGTCTTCTCTGACCTTAGTTCTTTCCCAGAAATCTTTGAACCCTCCCATGAGCTGGACACTGTTTTGGGGGGAGGAGGGGGGTGTAATCCAGTGGAGGGCATGCAAACTAAACTACATTTCCCATCATGCACAGCACTAAGGCCTTTTCTTTGGACTTAATTTTCATTCAATAAGTGAAGGGAGGAAACTTATCCCTTCACCTTGATCTGTAACTCATCTATCCTCCCTCACCCTCCATGGGGAAGCCAGGAAAAGTAGTCGATTTAGAACTTTTTTTTCTTTTAACCAAGTCTCTGGTCAAATGTGGTGTGTGTGTGTTTATTAAAGTTTAAGTGTTCTGGTTTGAGCCTTCAATCGGATTTCATAAAACCAGCATCCTTTGGTCTTGTGAGGAGTACTGTCCTGTAGTCTTCAGATATGTATCAATATTTTTTGTTTAGTTTAAAGACCTTTTGTTGTAAAAAGGTGGGTTTCTGGGCAGCCTGTCTTACAGGCCACACTCAACACTGTGTGTCCTCACCCAAAAGTTGCTAGTTTGACACACATTCCCTTCACTGCCCTCTTTGTTTGTATCCTTGTATTTTGTGCATATGAAATTGTATATCACCGGGTAAAACTGTTCAGATTATTTGTTTAAATTTATAATCTTAATAAAAAGTCAATTATATGATGGCTATGCTTTTTTCTTCAGGGACATTTGGGGGAAGGGAAAGTCAGAGTTGAGGTAGAAGTGCTACCCAAACCCTCTCACCTCGGAGTATCTGAGAGCTGACCAGACGGCCCTGGAAGGCCTGGTTTCAAGCACACAGAGTGCGGCAATGACTCCAATTAGAACCTTATTCCCGCTTTCTCTCCTCCTTCCCATTCCCCTCTCCTCCCCCCCCCCCAGTATCTAACATTGGAATGTCAGGGTTGAAGGGGACCTTGGCGTCTAATTCAACCTTCTTTCCGATCTTCATCTCTCTGAGAGGTGAAGTTTTCTTGAGCTCCTCCCAGGAGCCCCTCCCTCCTCTCCTGAGGTCTCCAACATTTCCTTCCCTTGGACGTCCGTCTCCAGCAGCCCAATTAGAGAAGCCCCCCTGACTCTTCCTCAGAGTTCAGTATGGTGTGGAGGTGCTTGGAGGATTGTTTGATTAAAACTGTTTCTGATCCTGGCTTTAAGGAAGCCTGAGCTGAGTCTTGGAGAAGGGGAGGAGGGGGGAAGGAATCATCCAAAAAATGAATCCCACTCAAAGATCACAAGAAAATCATCTCTCTAGATAGGATTTCTAAGGTCCTTTAAAAAATAAAAATAAAAAAGTAAAAGGGTCCCCGTGAGAACAACCGGAGGGGGGGACGATTTTGCCTCCCAAAAGGCCGGACAGTGGGTTCTCTCAGCGCTTTTCTGTCAGTGGCTGCGTCTTCACCTCCTTGACAGGAACTTGGGCAAGTTTTCTAAGTTTAGTTATCACTGCTCTGTGCCACTTGGTGGTGTAGTGATGTATACATGCATATATACGTTTGTACATGTGCACACACATGCATATATGTCTGCGCGCACACACATAGAATTTTTTCTCTTTCTCCCCTCCCCCCAGGCACTAAGGGCACTCTCTTGCATTTAGCACCTATGACCCGGCCTCAGCGTGGAAGAGCCGAGCCCCTGAGCCTTCCAGCTAGAACCAAATCCATCCACGTCTGAGCCCTCTGCCGCCGTCTGGGCCGGGGTTCTCTGTGTTCGCGGGGCGGGGGAGCTGGTGGCGCGGAGAACCGCGGGCAGATTCCTCCGCTCACTCTCTCGCGTGGGCCTCCCCCTCTGCCAGCACTAAAACTCCCCCCCGTGTCTCTCCCCTTCACCCCCAGCCCCAAAGTGCGCCCCTCCCGCCCCCCCCCCCCTGCAGCCCGGATCCAGCCCTCCCCGCAGAGGCGCTGCCCCTGCAGCACGGGCTCCCCTGCCTGCCCTCGTCCTGCCCCGGGCCAAGTTGCCACCCGTTCTCCCAGGGTACCGAGTCCGGGGGGGCGGGAGGCCGGCACCTGGGCGCTCGGGGAGGAACGGGGTCGGGAAAGGGAACGATTCCACCCTGGAACCATAACTTTCTCTCTGCTCCTTGGGGGGAGGGGGGCGGAATTTGATACCTTCCCCATCCCGACCACCACCTTTTTCTTTTTTTTTTTTTTTTTTGCAAGTCCGTGGAAATATATATAGTGAGATATATATTTTATTAAGCTCAACCTAACCCAGATAGGGCCGTGCGGAGAAGGCGAAGCCAGTTGCCAGAGCTCCCCCTAGCGTCCATCTGGGGAAACGGAGCGAGTCTCGGTGCTGAGGGTCGGGGAGATGGGGAATGGGGTTCCGGGCTTGCAGAGAGCTCCCTTTCCGTCGCCTTTCGCCGGGCGAAGCTGGTTTGAGCGTCCGTCTGTCCGCGGCCCTGCTCGCAGCCGGGGGAGGGGGAAGAGACCTCCCTGCTGGAGCACAGACTCCTCTTCTCCGGATAGGGGCAAACATCCCGATGGGGAATGGGAAGAGGAGCGGATGTTTCTCCTCTGCGGACAGAGATCCCCGATTGTACCGCGCCTCTTTGTTGGGAGATCCAGGCCGCTGAAACGTGGGCAGAGGAAAAGCCAGAGAAAGGGGAAAAGGAGAGGGGCAGAGGGAGGCCGAGAGCGAGGCCCGACTGTTTTTCTCTCCCAGCTTCCTTCAGTCTCTCTCCTCTCTGAAGTCTCTTCTTCCCAGTCCGGGCTTTGGGTTTACAGGTTGGGGGATCTAAACGCAACCTCCCCCCTCCCCCCCTTAGCCGGTGGAGTCACAGCATGGAACGGAAGAGTTCATAGTGCAGGGAGGGGTTCCTAACCTGTTGCAGAGATTTCAGGGGTCTGAGAACTTGGATGAAAAAACATTACATCTCCATTTTCGCTAACTGAAATTTAGCATTTCCTTCAATTATCACTTAAAAAAATTCTGAGAAGGGCTCTGTGGGCTTCCCAAGATCGGCAAAGAGGTCCCTTATGGAAGAAAGCCTGGTTGGGAGCCCAGACCTGGTCTAGCACACCCCATTCTTTTATAGATAAGGAGACAAAGAGATTAAGTGGCTTAGAGAAGATCACCTGGGGAGGGAGGGGGGAGCTGGAATTCCAGCGTGGCTTCCTGTGCTCCAGGGAGTCTTCCACCACACTTGACTGTCTGTCACCCTGATGAGATGGGATCCCTTCCATCCCAACTTGGGAATCTCAGCCCTCTTTTTCCTGATTAGGCTAACACAGTGGTTCTCAAAGTGTGATTCAGAAACTCCTGGAAAACTCCAAAACCTATTCAGGAGGCCTAGGAGGTCAACATTATTTTCACAATTATCATAAAAGTTTAATTTCTAAATGGCAAATATCTAAAGCTATAACCCATACACCAACCAATGAAATCTCTTTGTTTCAAAAGCAAGTTTTCAAGATCAAAGTTTGAGAACCACTGGTCTAACAGACTGGTCTAACCCACAGCAAGAAAGGCAAAGAGCTTTGGGGTACTAGGAGGGGGAAGGGCAGGTGACAAGTGGCCCCTCTCTCAAGGAAACTATTCTGCTTTCCCAACTCCTGTCTCATCACTAACCATAACACGGTTTTTCCACTACATATAATTTGTTCCACAACACTTTGTACACAGCAGAAGAGAAAGCTCCTGCCCTCAGGATGCAGACATCAGATTACCATTATTATTAAAAAGCCTTAAGACTTTATTATGAATGACATAAAGCCCAAGTACCTAATCAAGACATTTGCTCTCTGGGAGTTGGCTTTAAAAAAAAAAAAAAATTCTCCTTTTTCAATGATGACACAGGTATTGTCCTGGAAATACATTGTCCCTTAAGCTCCCCAAGACCGGGATGATTATCCGTGGAACCAAAATAGACTTCTGGGAGGAGGAGAACCAAGAGCAGAGATGTGGAAAGATTAAGATGGTGTTGCTGCCATGGGGAATAGGCTGTTCTGGCCAGAGTGAAACAAAGAGCAGAAAAGAGAGGGCCTGACTTTGCTGGAGAAGGCAGACAAACATGGAAAGGGGCATCAGGTGGAAGTCTTGAAACAAACAAAGGTTATTGTCAAGTTAGGGTGGAGGGTAATGGGGAACTAGGGGAGGGAGACTAGAGGAAAGATAATAGAAAAGGAGGGAAAGCCATCTGGCCTTCAGACCTTGAGAGTGGTTAGAGACACTGCCTGTACTGGATTTTTCTGTTAGCCCAAAGCAGAAACTGGATGTTTTTTCTAACTCACAAAAGCAGAAGGGCTTTTGTAGCCACAAATAAGGCCCTTCTCCTAAAACGCCTTCTCGCTGGTCTCCTAAGGTTTTCTTTCTAGCACAAAGCCTGGCATGTAGTGCTTAATAACTGCTTTTGATTGATTTAGGGGGCTCCAGAAGGGCTCTGTAGGCTGATGTTTGGGGAGACAGACTGGAAGGAACTGGTAGCAGGCAAGTAGGAGAGACCAGGAGAGCACCAGCGGCCCGCAAGTACTCCCTCCCCCAGGGAGCCCCCGACTCTTCCATCTTCCCGGGTCATGGAGAGGTAAGGCTCTCCTAGTACCCTGGGATTACGCTTGTCTTGCTGCCCTTGACATGTCTTGCTCAGGCCTGGCTGAGAGCTTTGCTCCAGGCAACTAGCCTGCTGCAGTGGAAAGAGCCAAGACCCTCAGGGATCTGCCTCCAGCCTCAAGAGAAACCCTGGGCTGGGGAGGGCCTGGGCCTCGAGGAAGGAACAGCCAGAGGGACTTCGTGTCAGATGTTTCTCCATGCATGTATAGGCACTTCAGCGTCATAAACCAATGTGTATCTTTCACTGTCGTGATTGTCTGAATATTTATTTCTGTCCTTGTCAGGGCCGGTTGAAATGGAAATGTGTGCTAGAGCATGGATGTGGGCCTCTTGTATATAAGCAGTTGTATATATGTCTGCAGCATAAATACTTCAATGAATCAGAAACCCTGATAGATAAATAGCAAGGTTTTTGTCAGTATAGGGAGCATGTCTTCTTTCGTTTCTCCTGTAGCACTCAACCAAGACTTGGAACATTGTTTGTTAAATGAATGAATGAATGGGAATTTTCCTCCTGGCCTGGTATTTAAATATTAAAAAACAAACAAACAACAACAACAAAAAAAAAAAACCAAGACACATGACAACAGAGAAGTACATATACAGGGTTTATTTTTTAAAGCATCTGCCAGATGCATCCTGAGGCCAGTACTACATTTTCTCCTACTAATCCTACATTTTCTCCAGCTAAATCAATTGATCAATAAATATTAAGAACTCATGTGCTATGATCTGTACTAGGTATTGGATATGTCAATACAAAAATTAAGACCCTTCCTGAAGGCAGAAAGGAGCTCACCTTGTATTGGGGTAGACAACACATATATAAGTATATACAAAATAAATTTATAAATCAAGATAATTGGGAAAAGGCACTAGCAATTGGAAGGATCAGAAAAGGCCTCATTTGGAAGATGTTGTTTGGACTTCCAGGCGTGACTACACATGGTGTTCACAAGTTCAGAAGAGAGTAAATTTGGGGTAAATGGTGAATTTTCTTTTGGGCCCTTTGATCTTGAGATGTTATTGGACATCTGGTCCAAAATATGTAAACAGGCTGGTGGTGATGAGGAACTAAAACTCAGGAGAGAGACTAGGGCTGGATATATAGATCTGACAGTCATGTACTGTATCATGAAAATTGTTGATCAGAACTAGAGAAGCAGTATGCGCTGTGGTGGGACTGGATTTTGAATCAAAAGACCTAGTTTCTAATTTTGACTTCTGTTTACCATCTTTAAAATTCTGAGCAAATCACACCAACCAGTAAAAATGTATTAAGGGTCAGCTATGGAAGCCTGTCTTGCTCAGTCCTGGCTGAAAGCTTTACTCTAGGCAACCAGACTGCTACAGTGGCCAAATATATATATACATATATATATGTATATATATATGTATATATATATATATATATATATATATATATATATATATATATATATATATATATATATACATATATATATATACACATATATATGTGTGTATATATATGTATGTATATATATACATATATATGTGTGTATATATATGTGTGTGTATATATATATATATATCTATATATTGTCCTTTAAGCCTCCAAAGACAAGGGTGATTGCTTAGGCTTCTGAAAGGAGGTGAACCAAGAGCAGTAAATTGATGAGAGAATGATGTGCCTCTGCCATAAGGAATAGGCTATTCTGACTAGAGCGAAAGAAACAAAGGCAGCCAAACATGGAAAGAAGCCTAGAGAGGGAAGGGGACATCAGGTGGAAGTCTTAAAACAAATAAGGATTATTGTCAGATTGGGGTGCAGGGAAATGGGGAAATAAGAAAGAAAACCAAAAGATCATAGAAAAGGAGAGAAAGACATGTGGCCTTCAGAAGTGACTGAAAGTTAAAAGACAGAGAGAGAAACAGTCAGAGAAACAGAGAGATAGAGACACAGGATGGAGGGAAGGGAGGTTTAAATATATATAAAAATATAAATGCAGTGTTAAATACTGGAAATATAAAAAGAGGCAAAAGACATTCCCTGTCCACAAGGAACTCACAATCTAATGGACTTAGAGTAAATTCTCTGGAACTCAATTTCATTATCTCCAAATTGAGAGTACACTAGGGATTTTCCAAGGCCCCTTCTAACTCTGAATCTTATGATTCCCACCACTACCACCAACTATCCCAGACCAGAAGATCTTCAAGGTAATGTTTGTAAAGATAACATCAAATTAAATAAACTACTAAAATGGACTTAGGCAATACTTGGCCCTGCTATATTTTAAAGAATTGGGAAGAAATATTAAGGGATATTCACAGGAAAGATATGTACTATCAACAAGCATCTAACAAATCAATTTTGTAAATGTTTTTGTACTCAAAAGCTGAACTAACAAAGAAGTATGGTGTGGGCAGAAAGAGCATTCACTGTATAACCCTTAAGCAAATCACTTCACAAATCAGTGAAGTTAACAAGCAACATGAATCATGATTCATCTCTCCAGATCTCTATTTCCTTATTTGAAGAATGAAGGCATTGAGCTAGGTGATTTCTAAGATTTTTTCCAATTCAAGGAATGCCCAAGTTTATCAGACCCCCAATGTGATTAGGATTCTATGATAGGGATTTCTGTTTAATTTTTCATACCTGGGATCTATTTCCCTCCCCACTTCATCTCTACCTCTCTAAATTCTTATCTTCCTTCAAGTTTTACTTACCTATGCACAAACTTATTGTATCCTTCAGTAAAATATAAGCTGTTAAGGGAAATAATTTTTTTGTCTGTGTCCTCAGTACACAGTCTGCACTTAATGCCTTTTCAATTGAAGTTCTTAGAAAATTCAATTAACAATTTTCCTGCCCTGTCTCAATTTAGATTAACTATAATATTCAAGAAGATGGATTATATGGTAGTATTTTAGTAGCTATTAGTGAAAAGATAAAAAATATTGAAATGGAGTCCCTCTGCCCTTATACAGCTTGACTCAGATGTTACCTTTATAGGAAGTTTATCCCAGTTTTTCCAGCTGTTAGTATTTCCCCCAGAAATTATCTTGCATTTGTGTGTATACATATACATATGTATATGTGGGTATGAATTTACATATATACATATATATATATACACACATATACATGTGTGTATATGTATATGTGTGTGTGTCACACACATATAAAATGCCTGGCACCCAATAGGTGCTTAATAAATGCTTGTTGATAAGAGGTCTTCCCATTTACCTATAGCCTTCCTGTGAGAATCCTATAATTTCTCTTCCCAACTCATTAAACAGAACTAGCTGTTGTCTCAGCATATTCTTCTGGATTCATGGCCAAAGTTTGGAACTTAAGGAACAGTATTATGCTCTACATAGATGTCCCATCTTCCCTGACAATGCTCTCTCCCCCTCCCCCTCCACTCCTAATCATCCACTTTGCAGGCCACCTCTACCTAAAGGGGACTCCCTTCTCCAGCAATGTCCTGTGGCAGAGGGATTGAGAGGAAGACAGGATAAGGTAGCAGTGTTTGGGGTCTTGGTCATGTGTTTGAGGATAAGGGAGAGGGTTTGCAAGGACTCTTCTAGCTACATTTTCCCTAACAACCTAGATGGTAGCAATAGTCCCAGTCCCAGCTAGGCCTCTCTGAAACAGGCGCTCAGAAACTGGAGCCTCCATCTGCATATTCATAAGCACCTGATAAATTAATCATGTCGTCAGCACATTCAGGCAGGAAAAGAAGTATGGGCACTCTGTCTCTCCTCTTTCTCTCTCTCTCTTCCTCTCTCTTTTCCTCCCTCCTTCCCTCTCTCCTTTAGACTCTCAATTTCAAAATCTGCCTCTTTTCCCCCAGTCACTTGAGGAGTTTCTCTGGTACCCAATCAAACCCAAACTCAGATTTTTTCCAGAAGGCAAACAATTGTATTGATCCTCTCTACTAGGTTCAATCATAATGTAGCCATGTATCTTCATGGGTTTTATTAGTCTTGACTTTCTAAATAATTTTAAGTTCCTGAAGGGCAGGAACCATATTTCATACTTCCCTTAAGTATCCACAGGGCCTAACAGAGATAAGCACATAGGTGCTCAAATATTTCTTGAATTCATTTTAAGGGGAATCAACAAGTATGCATCTCCTATTAAACATCAGACACTATGCTAAGCACTGGGGATTCAAGGACAAAATACTATCCCAATTTTCCTTGTGCATAGGTCTTAATATGCCACAATGCCCTTCTTCCTCTCCCACATTTTCCAAAAATGATTAGTTGTAGGGGAAAAGTTAAAATTTACAAATACTTCCATCTGTGTCATTTCATTTGTTATATTTGTCTCCTATTTCACAGTTCCCTCAACACTCACTTTAATCCACTCAGTTGTTCAATATCAGAAGCAAGAAGTTTTTAAGAAGAAAACTGGACCTCAAAAAATAAAGAGTTCAGGGAACAATATGGATTTATAGAATTATACATGGAACTTAAAGTGTCCAAATGCTAGCTCATAGGTCTTTCCACTAGTACTGGATACCTAAAGCACCCCATAAATGATCTTTAGTAAAAAAAAAAAAAAATCCATCTCCATTTTGTTTAGAGCAAACAAAATGAAATAAACTTCTAAATGAATGAGGAAAGACAGTGTAAGCCTCTTTAGACCTGTTTCCTCACCTGAAGTTGGTTTCAGCTCTCACTCTATGACTCTGAGGTTCTCCTCTCAGTAGAGTATGAGTGTCCTATTCAAAATCCCTATGTATTAAGCACAATCCAATCCCTTTAAGTCTGAGGGAAACAAGTTTATTGAAGTGACTGAAAAGAATTCTCTGCCAATCAATGGAACCCTCTTTTATAAAAACACAACTTTTAAAGAGCCAAGTTGGGATGGCCTAAGCAGCGAACATTTCTGTATTTTCTTTTTCCAAGTCTGCTTTGTGTTTGAGGGATTTCTCAAGAAGCTCAGGCCAAAGTCCTCTCTAGCAACAGAACAGTCCCCAAAATAACTGAGGTATCTCTGTGTGTGGAACCTCAATATCACTAAGATCCAGGGGTCCAAGTGTAGCCTCATGAATGAGAATGAAGTTAAAGTCCACAAAACTCAATAAATCAATGGTTAAACCACCTTAAAGGTGGACAGATTTTCCCTATATCCCTTGACCCTAATGGGTAGAGCTGAAATATTGTTAGCAAGTATTAAAACTTGGGCTGTGATTGAGGACTTTGGCCTGAGCCTCTTGAGAAATCCCTCAAACACAAAGCAGACTTGGAAAAAAGAAAATATAGAAATGTTTGCTCCTTAGGTCATTATCTTCAACTAACATCTCACCTAAATGTCCCACTGGTACCTCAGTCAGCATCCAAGATCACATCCATCTCCAAATTTATGAACCTATGTCTAAAACCAAATTCAAGTTCATTCTTCAAAACAGATAGCCTAACTTGTAATTTCATTAAATAGCTCCACCATTTTCTAGCTGCTCATTTTTTCCCCAAACAATAACTCAGGGGAAGACTCAGGAAATATCAAACTTGGGACAAAGTAGTGGGAACCTCTTCTATGTCAACCTCAGCAATGCCTCCTTCTGCTGCCCCCTACTTCAACAAGTCTGGGATGGTGGCACTTATACCTGCAACTATGAGCCAGGGAAATAAGTAAAATGGGATGTACTCAGGAGCCTGCTCTAAACCTCAATCACCATTTTAATACTGGAACAAACTATTGTGTTAATAACTCAATCTCACCTATTGGTACTTGAGTGGACCACCTAACTTCCTAATACTCTTTAGAATAGTCTTGGTTGGCTCCAATTTTCATTCCCTTAGTAACTTTCATGAGATTCAAGCTATTTCTAGTAGTCTTGAGTCTCCGTCAAGTTCTCTGTTCAACTGATTCAAAGTCTAGAAAGCCAAGGAATATAGTCTAAGTGGGCCTAAACCCACAGAAATAGGAAAGCTTTGAGGAAGGAAGATTATAAAAGTGTAGCAATTACCAAGGAAAATATTTTTTATCCAGTCTCTCCAGTTTGGCTTGAAGGGTCAGAGCTGATGAGCGTGACATAAAAATATGGCTTCTTCTAAAAGACCAGCTGTACTTAGTAGTAGGACCAGGCAGGCTGTCTAAACTATTCAGTGCAGACCCAAGCTTCATTCCAGCCCTGCCAAAGGTCAACCAAGAAGCAGCAATTACTTTAGGATGATCCTTTCCCAACAGCAGCAATACACAGGTAATTAAAATAAGCTTAGCTGGGGAGATGGCTGTAACAGCCTAATTCAAATTCACCTACCTTAAAGACCAGACAAGTATAAGGGGAAATGGATCCTAGATCTATCCAAGAGGAAAGAGGGCAGGTATATGATGTAAGGTATACAAGACAGACATCCACATCAGCTCCAGGTGCAAAACAGATTTTTAATCATAACAGCAATGAAAGACCAAGGGGTAGGGTGAAGCAGCCTCAAAACGGAGTGGTGTTGGCACACAGTGGGCAGGCCCTTGCATGAAAGGCCAGGAAGATGACAGTCTACATAACTCCACGAGGGGCCCTATTAGAAGACATTTGGAAAACTTTATACAACTTGAGTCTTCTCTCCCAGCTCAAGCCCTTAGACTGCTCTGGGTTAGTGGCCCAGGATGATATTTCAACTCAAATCCACAGTGGTGGCAGTGGGACCATAGAAGAGCAAAAAGGAAATCCAATACACTGTGCTTGTCAGGGTGTCCCCCTACCACAAAAGGAGTGCTACCCACTCCTGGGGATGTGTAAAAGAAGCTGAGGAGATGGGCCTGGGCAGCTAAATCAAACTTTTTTTTTTTAAAGGAAAAAGAAAAAACAACCCTGATATTAAGAGCAGAGGAAGAAACACTTAATGAAGAAGGGGCTTCTATGGGGAGAACCTGCAAAACCCAGCTCTTGGTAACAGCTCTGGAAGAGCTCAATAAATGTTTGCTGAAGAAAAGTTGAACTTAAGTGCTGACAGCATCACTCCTACCCCAGTTCACCACCCCCATTCTTAAACCCAAATGTCCAAGAGCTAGAGTGCTGTAATTTGGCCCTCAAGCAAGTCACTTACCTCCGCCCTACAATGGCTCTAAATAGTGTTAAGTCCAGCTTTCCCAAAGGAAGGTCTTGTTACCCCCCTCTGTCTTATGCCCTTGGATTTGGGAGAAACCCAATGGTATACAATTGCTTTCCAGAGGAAAAAGGGAATGGAAATGACAAGTTTTTCTTTTTCAGTTGCTTTACAGTGGTTTACCTGTAGCCAGCACAGTGCTGCAAGCAGTAGGATGGTATGAGTCTAACCTTAAAGATGGCTTTGACGGAAGGAATCCAGGAGCCAAGATCTCCACTAGATCAGTCCCAAATCCCACCAGTGTATCTCATTTACCATTTGTAGAGGTCTAATCTAATGAGGTCTTTCCCCTCACCTCCCCAAAGCCTAGTACCCCCTCAGAGGGCAACTACTGAGAAAGTGCTGAGAATGGAACTGGATTATCCTAGAATCTCACATCACAGCAGCAGAAAAAAAAAAAAGAAAAAAGAAAAAAAAAAAAAGTAAAGCAATATGGCTATACCCAGGGAGGATTGCAGACCTGAGCACCACAGAGAAAAAGAGCTAGAATGTGTGTGATTGTAATTGTTTTTTGCCTTACCACAGCCAGGATATTGGCATTGCCTCTAGCTTTGTATTTTCACTGGTCCCTAGCTCAAGGCCCCCTTCTTAGGCCTCAGGAGATCAAGTGTGAAAACTGAGCTCCTGAAATCAACACTAGGTTATAAAAGAAGAGCTTGGGAAGGAGCGAGCAAACTCATAAAAAATGGCCAGGAAACAGCCAGGGCTTCTCTCTCCTCCTGATCTCCCTCATTCTCTAGTCCATGAGTACTCTGAGGTGAGGATTGGTCTATGGTCTCCTACCCCCACTAGGAGCAACTGCTACTCAACACTCAGAAAGGCAACAGGAAATATGAAGAAAGTTAATGGAAACAGTAAAACACATCAATCTCCCACACAAATGATGGTACAGAGCAGATTTAGCACGTGAAGTGGGACTGGGAATTTGAGTGGGGTAAGGACAGAGGTGGGGTGGGGGTCAGGTAGCCATAAGGATCCTGCTTCCCCACAGATATACCCTCATCTTGCCTCTGGGGGAAAGGCAGGAGACCAGCCACACTTTGGTCATTCTTCCCATTCTGGGTCCTTCAGCACTTGCACTGTGGGTGTTCATGTATCCTGGAGAATTGCCTCAAGGACCAGAGAGATCAGCAGGGATGTGGTATTATAAAAGTGAAGGGAGCAGGGTGAGGGAGCTGGTGACCTCCAGGGTAGCGGTGGTTGTTCCCCCGCCTCTTCTATGATGATGTAACAGGTTGGATGGGCAGCAGGCTACCAAACTTAAAGTGCTGGATCACAGGAAACTTCTCCAGACACTACACACAGAAGACAAAAAGAAGCATGACAAAAATAAATTAATATTAGCAGCTAGAAGGACATCTCTGAAACCATTCGTATACTTATGGAAAGAAGAGTCACACTTCTAAATCAGGCCTAAGTAAGCATGAGACCAATGGTGACAGCCTACATTAGAGCATCAGCAATGGCCACTCTGAGGAAGTTTAGAGGAAAAGATTCTCCACCTCTGGGACTACACAGAGGACATACCAGGTGTTTCAACACTGATCCCATATTTCCTGATGACCTTTCTCTTCTAGCTAATGAACTATCTACCTTCCATCTTAGAGTTCTGGGAGTTCCTGCTACCAAAAGAGAACATTCTACTGGGAGAAACCCAATTCCCACCCAGAGTATCCCTTCAGGAAAAGGAAAAACAGTATGAATAAAAAGGAAAATCAAGAAATAAGAAATAGCAGTAGAGATAAAAGGATAAAAGTTCTAGCACAAGAAGTCAAGAGAACAACTCCCAGAATTACATGGAAGATTCCTATCCTGAGTCCCCTGGAGATGAAGTGAGAAATCATTTTCACACCAATCCACAGGGTAACAGTCGGGGACCCAGCTTCACAATTCTAAGCTCATTAGACTGAAGGCATCTGGGCACTTCAAAGCAAGACAGTAAGAACCAACTGAAATCCTCCTATGCCCAACAATAACTCTTAGCATCCTAATATACTACACAAGAAAAGAGAACCTAAGCAAGGGAGCTGTAAACACTATGTAAACCAGACCTTTAGCTCAAAGGCTCTGGTGATGTAGAAGGGAGACATACCAAAGGAAAAGAGATAGAACTGTAGAGAGCTCGTACTCACAAGGCAGTGTTCTCTCTAGCTATGAGCACTCAGGAAAAGACCCTCAAAATGTATCTTTCAATGTAGCAGCTCCCTCCAAGCTTAGAGGACTGTCTCCTTGTCTTTACTACTAAGATGCCTATCCTTTTTTCAAAGGCTAGCTCAGGTACCACTTCCTCTGTGAAGCTTTTCCTGGTCCATCTAGTGTTAACTTGAGGGAAAGAGTACTTTCCTGCATTTACTTACTTACTTACTTACTTATATCTTGTTTCACAAAGTAAACTGTAAGCTCCTTGAGGACAGGAACTGTTTTGTTTTTGTTTTTTGGAGTTAAGTGACTTGCCCAGGGTCCCACAGCTAGGAAGTGTTAAGTGTCTAAGACCAGATTTGAACTTGGGTCCTCCTGACTTCAGGGCTGGTGCTCTATCCACTTCGATACTTAGCTGCCCCTCAGGAACTGTTTTGCTTTGTATCTTAGTGCTTATTAAACTGATCTAAATCTACCAATCTGTCCTATCCTGAGATCTCCCATCTCTATTCTGGGTTCCAAAGAAAGCCACAGCAATCCTAACTGCTAACCACTCATTTGCTCTGAATGGTGAGTTACTTCAGGAATGAGGGTCTCCATAAAGCCTCTTCTCATGCCTCCTGCCACATTAACAAATTGGGAGTATGACTCCTGGGTAAGATTGAGAGATGGATTACCACTGCTGAAGGGAATAGTGCAAAGGCCAAAATATGGCCTTGATCTCCAAGTCCCAGGGGACAAAAGCAAGCCACAGTCATAAAATAAGACTAACAACAAAGCTTTTCTTCTCACCTCAACAGCTAGCTACAAAAAGAAGGGGGATGTTTCATGGGGTTAAGTCACATGGAATTGAGATTTCATAGGCCAACATCCTCAAGAGGCCAGAAAGAAGGGCTAGGCCAAGTCTCACTAGAAATGGGAAAACCAGCTTGAGTATCTTCATGAAATGTCAGAATATTGAAACTGAAGGAGAGGAGAAGCCCCAGATGACGGTACAAGACAATTTCAATCACAGTCAGACTCCAGGGGGTAAGCAGACAGAAAAAGCAAGCATTTGGTTGGGGAAGGAGGAGATCATCCCCAGAGAAGAACATGACAGGGGACAGAAGCAAAGACAGCTACCATTGCATTTATGTCATCAAGAGAGTAATAGGAGTTTCAAAAGCCTCTCCCTCACCCCTCACCCCACAGGGCTCTGGAATTCTAACAAGGGTTAAAGGTCAGTTTGCTTCAAGAACTCAGTCAAGAGAATCAGCCAAGACAAGGATGCTTGGTGAGGGGACAGAAGATCTCTCTGCTCCACCCACATAATGCTTCAATCCAGATCATGCTTTTTTTGGGGACCAGGCACTGGCATATGAAGCCCAGAACAAGTCCAGAGAATTTAGGAGCACATCCTGTTGTTTTAGTTCCCTCATTGCCAAAACCTGCAGGGCACTTGGAGCAACAATAGAAATGGGGAGTCTGAATAGGGGCAAAAAAGTGGCTTTGGGGGACAGGAAAATTTAATCTTTTGGGGATGGAGCAGATGGGAGCCCCTGGCCAATATAGTAACTCAGTAAGGCCAAGCCTTGCTAATTGTCCCCCTAGAGGCCAACGCCCTGGGCCTGGGTAAGAACAGTTCCCTTGCTATCCAGGGAACTCCCTCCTCCTACCACATCCTTCCATGCCTAAGGCACAAGCTAGGAATCAGAAAGAGAGGCCTTTCTTAAAATCTAGCAATTGAAAAAGTTAGGGCCAGAAAAGGACCAAAACAGGCCTGCTCTGGAGAACCAAGGAGATGAAAGTCCTTCCAAAAGCAAATATGCCAACAAGCTTTATATGACACTTGTCTTTGCTATTCCAGAGCCTCTATATTGTGAGAAGTCCCCCTAACACGCATGCAAGAAGAACAGGACTAAAAGACCAACTGTTGGAGAATAGAGTAACCTCTGGTACATGTTTTATGGAGGGAGAGAGAAAAGAGAGGGGGAAACAAGGGAAGTAGATGATGAGGACATAAAGGCCGAGTACCTCCCCCCTACCCAAACCCGAAGAGATCAGGTTGGGACAGGGAAAGATGACCCTATTATTCTCCTGACAAGGGAGAGAAAAGAGCTAGGCTGCAGCCGGAAGGAGCCAGCATAGCTCCTGTGAATGACGCCTCTTAGATTAGAGAGGTATGTGGGTTGGAACCTAAACACAGGATGTGAAGTTCAGAGGAAGGGGAGGGGGGAGGGGTGGAAGGAAGGGAGAGAGAGGGCTAGTTCTGGTCAGCTCCAGCTCCCTTAACCCTTTCAGGTGTTTGGATTAAGTTCAGAGAATTTTTGACGTTGCACCCAGGACCCTTTATACCTTTATAACCTTTATACCCTCTAAGATGGAAAAGCAGAGTAAGCATTTCTTTCCAGAAATAGAACAAGATGCCTAAAAGTCAAGATCATCTCATATATACAGTTAAGGGATACAATGAAGTCAATCCCCAGGACCAGTCTGAGACCTGAAAAGGGGCCCTCAAGGATCCATGTTCTTCAGTTCTCTGGGCAGGGAGCCTGAGGCCTAATTCTACTTTCTCCAGTCATGAAAAGCAATCCCACAAGTTCTAAACCTCTTCAAGCATGGCAAATAGTTTCAGGACTGACTTGAAGAAGCAGGAAGAGTTGAGTTTTTAAATTCTCATTAGCTAAGGGCAGAGGAAACCCCCCATGCAGAGGGCACTAATGGAAATTGGGCAAAAACAATATATTTACTACCATTGGTGGGGAAGGGAAGTGTATAAGTACTTTTAAATCTAATGATTTAATGGAATAAATGGGGGGGGGTAGTTCTCCTTACTTTAGAGGGAGAGAGACTTAAACAGAAGAGGTTAAGAAAATTGACTAAAGTCATAAGATAATAGACCCTAAGAAACCAGATCTTCTGACTCCCAATTTAGGATTCTAACTCTTATAGTTCTAATTTCACCCATAAAGAAGAAAGGATCTCTTCCAGGGATTGAATTGTATCATGAAGAGAAAGAAAGGGAAGAGGGGATAATAGGCAGTTAACTAGATCTCCCATTGAAACTCACCTCAGCTTTATACATGCGGATGAGGCCCTGGTTCACCTTGGACCAGGAAGGTACAGCACTGATGTTCCACAGCTGGTTGGAGTGCTCAGCAAAGGGGCCGGTCTTCATCTGGAAGGGACAATGGAAGAGTTCAGTGACATGGGGGATGGGGAGGAGAGGGCATACCAAGCTAGCAGGGAAGTTTATCCACAGCCACAGTGACTCAGAGTCACACTGATTTCAAACAAACATTTAGGGTGACCCTGGTCCTGAATCTATACTTATATATGCTTATCCCCTTTCCATCTTTACAAAAGAATTATTTTCCTCCCCTGACAACCACCTTTCTGCCCCATATACCTATCTGATAGAAATAGTCTCCCCCACCTCCACCAAAACAGCAGACAAAATTCCCATTCTAGCAGTTGGTGTAGCTTCCATCCATTCCCCTAGTGCAACACTGCTGAGCTTTCCAATACTATGACTCATTCTCACTCAGATGATAAACAACTCCCCCTAAATCCCCCTCACCAAACACACACACACACACACACACACACACACACACACACACACACACACCCCTCAATACAAAGGATAGCCTCCCTCTGATAGAGGCTTTCAGCTGGTACCTGTCACAGAGCCCAAGGTAGGAAAAGAAAGGGGGAGTTGGGAGGGAAGGGCGGGGGAAGAGAAGGCAGAGAGGTTCTGTCTCTGGATGGTTGAAATGGATGAAGAAACTAAAACAGATATTACACAGCACTCCATGTGGTAGAAAGGTCTTTGGGGTACAGTAGAGTTGAGAAGACCTTTTTTTTTAACCAGCCTAAATATTCTCTGCTAACCACAACCAGAACGGTGGAAAGAGCCCTGGCAGCAGTAAATAGCAGGCACAATCGCAAGGACCACTCTGCTCCTTGGCCCTTTCTCCTTGGAGAGTGGTTCAGACCCTCAGGGAGAGAAAAAAAAAATTCAGTAGTCTGCTTTGCTGAGCGAAGTTCCCATGACATCAGAAACCACAGCACGGGGGCCAAGAGGCTTTTATTTTCCTGAGTAGTCCTTTCTACCATCATGAGGCAAATACATTTTTATTTATTAATTGAACAGTTAATAATCTCTACCCTTAACACACATCTAGACACCCCCATCTTATGGAAAACTTGGTGATATTAGGGCTACCTAGTTGTAGAACATATGCCCAAAGAACTGGACCAAAAGCAGAGCTCAGCATGACAAATGAGGAGTATGTCAGGTCCTACATTACAGCAACAGCCTTAAGCTAATGCATTATCATTAACTCTGTTCCCAGAGATGAAAGAAGAGCACTAAGCCTACTACCTGGTGGGGCTCCTTTTTAGGTTCTACAAATAAACAAAATCCTTCACCATGATTCTCTCTCCTCATTCATGTGACCCTGACCTTCTCTTCCTACCCTAGGCCTTGAGGTGAGGGGACTATCTCTTTGTTTATTCTGACTAGGACATAATGATTTTGCACGGGTTTTATGGACACCAAGGCAGAATTAAGATTAAAATTCAAGATATTATTCATTCAGTCCTATCTCCTCTTGTTCTTATTGTTACTTAGGGTACTCTCAAACCATACCCTGAAGCATCATCATCCCTCCAATTACAATGACTTATGGACCACTTAATATTTGAATCAAGAAAGCATCTCTTTTTACCAGTATAACCTTACACCCAATGGGATAGACACAAAGCATTAAGACCCCAAAGATGCTGGACATACAAGTTCAGTGACCGTGACAGCTAATCATTACACTCAATAGGAAGCAGTCCCCCCATTTCCTGAACATTCAACTGCTTAACTCTAAGGGAAGCAGAGGAAGCAGTGCCAAGACAAAAGCTCCTAAATACACCATGCTTCCACCCATAACTGTGTTCAGCTTTTCCCTGTCTAGAACATCCTCCTACTCTTTTCTATCAATCTACATTTTACTCTTCCTTCAAAGTCCAGCTTATATAAGCTTCATGGAACTTTCCTTCTCCCTTTTTTTGTGCCTCATAGCTATCTATAGTATTCATCTTGGCAATCATATAGAACACTGTTGGATTTTTAGTTAATTTGCAAGTGTTTGTGTCATCACAACTTGACCTGGGGAGGAAGAGGGGTGGGATCAACCAGGTTACATAATTCTTTTTTTCGGATGATGATGATGATAACTAGCACTGGTCCACCATTTCCTAGTTTTTGAAGTGCTTTACAAATATTATTTCACAGAGGTTAAGTGATTTGTCTAGATTCACACATCTAGGATATATGGCTGAACTGAATTTAGGCCTTCCACATTTCAGGTCCATTGCTTTATTCTCAGGGCCACCTAATTACCCTCACAGTGCTGAGTACACAAAGTAAGGAAGAGATTATTAGTTTAAATGCTTGTTGAAACTAGTTGAATGGGGGAATTCTTTGGAACCCTAATACTTTACCCTGCTGTGGCAAGTCAAATTCCTTATTTCATAGACTTCTAAGAACCTATCCCAGATAAAAGTCAAAAGGAAAGCTAGAAATTAAAGCTCTCTAACTAATTCTGTAGTGCCTCACTCACAACCTAGGACACTGTATCTTGGTGATATATTCCCAAAAATGTCTGTTTGGTTTGCTGGAATAGGAATTGGCCATGCTCTCATTGACTCAGAATCCCCTCCCCACAAAGGCTGAAAAGGAAATAGAAAAGAGAACAAGAATATAATCAAAGAACCAGTATGGTGGGAACTGGCCCATTTCTGAGGGAATTGGCTATTGCTGGGTCACTGCAAGGAGAATTATAATTGTTTGGGAAAGCAGAGGGGAAGAGAAGAGAAGGAATAGGGGTGAGAAGAAAAAAATTAGCTCATTCTAGCCACAAAGAGAGAAGAGAGAGAGCGCACTAGAGCAAGCAAGCAAGCTGCAGTCCCGCAGTGACCCCAGGGGAATTGAGTGAGTCAGAGCAGCCATATTGAGCAGGAAATTACTCACAGACGCTGCGTTCCTGCCTCTCTGCTCCCAAGAGAATCGGCCTTTTGTAAATGGTTCCTCTGTCAGTAACTGGGGGGGAGGGGGGAAAGTTGAGGGGGGAGGGGAAGGGGGGGAGAAGAGGGAGGGAAGGCTCTGTGCAGTGCCTTCCTGTCAGCTCCTTCCCTTCCAGCTGAAATCTGATCCCTCCCTTCCCAAAACTCCAAATTTAGAAGCCAGATTGAAACTGAAATTCTTTTCCTGCCTGCCCTGTGCTCTTAAAGGCACCAGGACTACATTTCCCAGGACAACAGGGTTCCTAGAATATAGTCTCCAATATCTAGGATATACAGGGTCACCAAAGAACTGAGATTTCCCCTAAGAGTCTCCTTAGTATATGACACTCTCTCTCTAGGAAAATTCTGGAGGGAAGTCCATTTTTAACTAGTTCTTTAAGAGTTGTTTATTTTTTTAAATTTACAAACCATATAATTAAAATTAAAATATTGGACTTATTCAAATTCTTCAACTCTTGCCTAAAAATCTCCATCTCTAGGTGTGATAATGAAGCCTCTTGGCTTTCACAATGAATTGTTCTTCTTCCTCAGGTATTACATATATTCCTTTTAATTGTAGTAAATAAGATTTAGTCACTCAATATTTATACAGTAGTACAGGACTGATGGGGAAAGTGGGACTGGTAGTATTATGAGGAGGGAGAGAGAGGATGCACAAATTAAGAGTATTGGAGGAAAACTAACAGGCATACAATAACCACTAGTCACATTTATATACTTCTGTGCAATTGGGTAAATCAAAATTAATCCTCACTATTATCTGGCCCTTCCCTAATATAACGTTCAACTATTAATATTGTTTTGAAACAGGAAATAAGGAGAGTAAGGTAAAAAAATTAGAGAAAGAGCTAGAAAAAGAGGTATAAAGAAAGGAAAAACTTTTAACCCTCCCCCTTCCTTTATACATAAACTCCCACCCTCTTCAATTTCAACAAATCAAACGTTCAATATGCCTTCAATGCCACCTAGTGGCTGTCAATGCTTTCTTTCCTTTTCTTGTAGGAAACTAGGCAACTCAAATTTCAATAAAAGCTACTTGTCAGAAACATGAACAGTATTCTCCTAAATGCTATGAGTTTCAGACTACCCCAGTTTTGTCTAGACCCAGAAGGCTATAGTTAACAGGGAGAGCTAGCACTGCTATTAAACCATTTAAGTTTCTGTTGTTTTTTGGTCATTTTTCAGTTGTTTCCAACTCTTCATAGACCCTATTTGGGGTTTTCTTGGCAGAGATACTGGAGTGATTTGCAATTAATGAGAAAGTAAGGAAAGCAGAATTAAGTGACTTGCTCAGGGTCACAGATCTAATAAGTGTCGTGGCCAGATATGAACTCAGGAGAGGAGCCTTCCAGACTCCAGCTCCAGCACTATTCACTGTGCTACCTAGCTATTCCACTAAGTTTTTAGTCACTAAAAAAAAAAAACTGAAAGGAAGAAAAAGACCTTTCTAAAAGACAAAACTGAATTCTCCTACCCATTTCAATTTCCACTTTACACACAAACAAAAAACATGTGACTTACTCTTAAAGCAGTGAGCCAGGTAGTCCTCTCATCTAGGTTTCCCTTATCCCCAATGCCCTTAGTCTTACTACAATGCAGAAAATTGATCTTCTGTAATGAAGAATGGGCAAAGCAGCCACCAACTCCAAATTCTCTTTGCTAATTTGGGGAAGGGGGATGTCTTTCCTTTTCCTGAAGAGCCAGAGCTTAACGCCAGCCACAGAATAAATTTTGTATTACAGATCAATCAATACTAAAAAGCTGAGACCTCAGAGGGATTAAGCCACAAGAACAGTGACAATGTATACAATTCTGTCAATCAATCAAGAACATGGGCCTGAAGTCAAGAAGACATTTATTAGAATAGGACTTCTTAAAACATTTTCTACTTTGCAACCCCTTTTCATCAGAAAAAATTTTACATCTAAATCAAACAATTCCTGATAATAAATCAAAATTTCACTATCCCACATATGAGGTTGCAAACCAGTTTAAGAAGCTGGGTATTAGAGAACCCAGGACTTCTAGGCATATGTATGTATCAGCAGCTCAAATATCTTGGTACATCCAGCTCCCCCTTGTATTTTTTCTTGAAGAGGAGAAAGAATCAAAACTAATAGTACCAGCATGGGAAATTATGGATTTACAATGAGAATGAAAGCTCCTAAAGGAAAGGAACCTCACTAGATAAATGTTCTGTTAAATGTCTAACATCAAGTCACCACATGATAACTGAAAGAGAAACTAGAAATGAGTTTCTCTGGTTTTCTTTCTCTATACCCAATCTTTATTTGCTATCTCCTCTTAGTTTCTCTAGGAAGAGACAGCCTGGCTTCTCAGATCAAATCTACCTATTATTTTAGTATCAAAAAGTCATTCTGGGGCAGCTAGGTGGTGCAATGGTTAGAGCATCAGCCCTAAAGTCAGGAGGGTATGAGTTCAAATCTGGTCTTAGACACTAACTGTGTGACCCAGGCAAGTCACTTAACCCCAATTGCCTCAGAAAAAAAAAAAAAAAAAAAAAAAAAAAGTCATCTTTATGAAGGGTCATGTTTTACAAGAAAGTTCAGGCATTGGGACTCTACAGAGAATGCCATCTATACATTCTCTCCACCCCCAAGGAAAACCACAGTCCTCCTCACCTCAGTAATAAATAGGATGCATTCCAGGAACATGTAGTCCTTGTGATTCTCATTCACTGCCTTCTCATCCACAAAGTGCCTAGGCTCCAGGTTTGGGTGTTCTAAGAAAGGTAGAAAACCTCATAGTGAAGAAAGTGGTCTTTGAAACTTGGCTTCCTTTTCAATTCCAGTAATACATTGTACCTAGTTCTACAACCCAGCTACGAATAATAATGATGATAGCTAGCATTTATATAGCGCTTTAAAGTTTGAAAAGTATTTTACTAATATTCTCATTTTATCCTCACAACAACCCTAGAAGTTAGGTACTTTTATTCTTCCCATTTTTATAGATAAGGAAACTGAGGCAAACAGAAGTTATGTGACTTGCTCAGTCACATAGCTAGCAAGAGTATGAAGCTAGATTTGAACTCTGGTCTTTCTGACTCCAAGTCCAGTACTCATCTACTTCATCATCTATCTGCCTATTAGAGATAAATAAAGGCCACAATGGACTCCAAAAAATCAGTAGCTGATCTAAAAATATCATCTGAAGTTGATTCACTTCAAGCAAAATGGAAAATAAAGCAACCTTTTTCTCCAATTATTCCTCTTCGGTCAAGATAAGTTGGCCCAGAAGTTGGGAGTCAAAGTATGCCTGGCTTTGAGTTTGACATGGATCTTAATAAATCAGTAACTGACCTGTATTAAGGGGAAAAGAAGCCCTATTTGGAGACAGAAAGGAGTTTGGAAAGTGGAGAAGAAAGGTGGAATGGCTTATTTTTTTTAATGAGTTCTGGATACTGCTCAATAATGACAGAGGATGACATTAGATCTTACTGGTCACACTAAGCCAAGAATATCCCTCATTTTATATATAAAAACACCAAAGCTGCTACCAGGAGCTGGGTCTAAATTTCACATCAACCCACTAAAGCACTAAGCAAAAAGCCTTGCTCCTTTAGTCCTTGTCACTTCCCATTATCTCTGTAGTGCTCTACCTCCTCCTCCCACAGGATCATCACATGGGCTCAGAGCAGAAGGTCAGCAACAAACAGCCTCAGTCAAGAGCTAGTTTAATGCCCTGGTTCACAAGCTGTCACTGTCTACCAGGTGCTAGGCTCTAGACAGAAGGTAAAAGGGGAAAGAGAAAAGAGGAGGGAGACTGCAGGAAGATAGAGGAAAGTTATGGAGATGAGGAAGGAAGAGTCTTCTTTGGTACCTATAAGCTGAGAACTGCCCCAGATGAAGGGCAAAAACTGGAAGTCATCCAGACCCCATACTCCTTGGCTCCCAGCTGGCTCCATCCTGTAGGTTTTCTGAAGTTTCCTCATAACTTCAAGGTACCTGAAGTGGAGAAGACAAGAAAAAGTACAAAACAGATTCTCAACCCTTGTATGCCAGAGAACAAAGAGGCAAAAGAGATAGCCTGGAAACAAGTAGTTTCTATTTTGAGTAAAATCTACATGTAAAAAAATCTGTTTCATTTTTATACATTGAGAATTCATATGACATTGATGAAAGGCCTATTCCTCATGTCAGGAAACCTAAACCTTAATCTTGGTCTGCCACTGACTTTCTATATGATCTTGGTCAAGTCAAACTTTCTGGAACTCTATTCCTTCACCTATAAAATGAAAAAAGACTAGTCTGTAGAGATCCCTTCTAGTTCTTCTTCTTTGGCATTTTTTTAAACTTTATTTTATTATAGCTTTTTATTTACAAAACATATGCATGGGTAATTTTTCAACATTGGCCCTTAAAAAACCTCCTTTCTGTTCCAAATTTTCCCCTTTCCCCCCACCCCTTCCTCTAAATGGCAGGTAGTCTAATACATGTTAAATATATTAAAATATATGCTAAACATATTTAACATGTATTAGCCAACCTGCCATTTAGGGAAGGGGGTGGGGGGAAGAAGGGGAAAAATTGGAACAAAAGATTTTGTAACTGTCAATGCTCAAAAATTACCCATGCATATATCTTGTAAATAAAAAGCTATAAAATAAATAAGTAACTAAAATATATGTTAAATCCAATAAATGTATACATAGTTTACAGTTATCTTGCTGCACAAGAAAAATTGGACCTCAATTCAGTTCCAATTGATCAGTGATGAACAGAACCAGTTACACCCAACGAAAAAATACTGGGAAATGAATGTGGACTGCTTACATTTTTGTTTTTCTTCCCAGATTATTTTTACCTTTCTAAACTTGATTTTTCTTGTGCAACAAGAGAGTTCTCTTTGTATAAATATGTACACATACATTGTATTTAAGATATACTTTAGTATGTTTAACATGTATGAGACTATTTGCCACCTAGGGGAGGAGGTGGAAGGAAGAGAAAAATTGGATCAGAAGTGATTGCAAGGGACAATGTTGAAAAATTAACCATTCATATGCTCTGTCAATAAAAAGCTATGATTCAAAAAAAAAAAAAAGAAAAAGAAAAAAGAAAAATTGGATCTAGAAAGGAAAAAAAAAACCTGAGAAGGAAAACAAAAATACAAGCAAACAAAAACAGAACGAGTGAAAATGCTATGTTGTGGTCCACATTCAGTTTCCATGGTCCTCTCTATGGCTGTAGATGGCTCTTGGAACAGATTTAAATAATCTCAATGTTGAAGAGAGCCATGTCCACCAGAATTGATCATCATATAGTCTTATTGTTGCCGTGTACAATGATCTGGTTCTGCTCATTTCATTTAGCATCAGTTCATGTAAGTCTCTCCAAGCTTCTCTGAAATCATCCTGTTGGTCATTTCTTATAGAACAATAATATTCCATAATATTCATACACCATAATTTATTTAGCCACTCTACAATTGATAGGCATCCATTCAATTTCCAGTTTCTAGCCACTACAAAAAAAGGCTGCCACAAACATTCTTGCACATGTGGGTCCTTTCCCTCCTTTAAAATCTCTTTGGGATATAATCCCAGTGGAAACACTACTGGATCAAAGGGTATGCACAGTTTGATAACTTTTTGAGTATAGTTCCAAATCTTTCTCCAGAATGACTAGATGTACTCACAATTCCACCAACAATGTGTCAGTGCCCAGTTTTCCCACATCCCCTCCAACATTCATTATTTTTTCCTGTCAGCTTAGTCAATCTGACAGATGTGTAGTGGTATCTCAGAGTTGTCTTAGTTTGCATTTCTCTGATCAATAGTGATTTGGAGCACCTTTTCATATGACTAGCAATAGTTGCCATTTCTTCATCTGAAAATTGTCTGTTCATATCCTTTGACCATTTATCAATTGGAGAATGGCTTGATTTCTTATAAATTAGAGTCAATTCTCTATATATTTTAGAAATGAGGCCTTTATCAGAAGCTTTAAATGTAAAAATGTTTTCCCTGTTTATTGCTTCCCTTCTAATATTGTCTGCATTAGTTTTATTTGTACAAAAACTTTTTAACTTAATATAATCAAAATTATCTATTTTGTGATCAATAATGGTCTCTAGTTCTTCTTTGGTCACAAATTCCTTCTTCCTCCACAGGTTTGAGAGGTAAACTATCCTATGTTCTTCTAATTTATTTATATATCATTTTTTATGTCTAGATCATGAACCCATTTTAACCTTATCTTGGTCAGGTGTGGGTCAATACCTAGTTTCTGCCATAGTAGTTTCCAATTTTTCTAGCAGTTTTTGTGAAATAGTGAATTCTTATCCCAAAACCAGGGGTCTTTGGGTTTGTCAAACACTAGACTGCTATAGTCATTGATTATTTTGTTCAATAGATAGCACACTGGACCTGGAGACCCAAGTTCAAATCTAATTTCAACAGAACCTATTCCACTGATCAACTAGTCTATTTCTTAGCCAGTACCAAATGGTTTTGATGACCGCTGCTTTATAATATAGTTTTAGATCTGGTACAGCTAGGCTACCTTCATTTGATTTCTTTTTTTTTCATTAATCATCTTGAAATTCTTGACCTTCTGTTCTTCCAGATGAATTCTGTTGTTATTTTTTCTAGGTCAGATGCCTTCTAGTTCTAAATTCCATATAACCTTGTTACCTTTAAAGCTAATCATTTTATTTCTCACCTCCATTCCCTCAAAACATTATATATTCATCTGTTTCATCAATCTTTAGTGTTTCTGAAAAGTGTCTTACCTTCTAAAGTAGAGACAATGCTACTCTTAAACTGGTCAGCACTGTGAATACTTCCTCATGAGCCAAAGAATATATTTGGCATAAAGCTCTGAGACCCCCTGCTCAAGCTTACTAAGATACTACTTAGTGGTAAAATATCACTGGCAAGGAACTTTTTAAATCTTTCTGTTTACTTGGGAGATAACTAAATTATATCAATAAAATGAAATTTTGGGGAAAAGAGACAACCAGAAAATCTAAGGGAAAGTATGAAGAAGATAAGAAAGAACAACAATGCTGTAATAAGACTACTTACTCTCCCCCTAGCTTTTTATTCCTAAGTCTCACTATGAGAATATCAAGAAAACAAACTCCATCCCCACAAGGCTCAGCCCCTCCTTTCCCTTACCGATTAAACACTTTGAAGACAATGGCCATTTGGTCATCTACCCTGAGGACCCCAATCTTGCAGAGGCAGCAAAGGAAGGCAGCAAAAGCTGCTTCATGACCTGGAAAAGGGAAAAAAGGAAGAAAAAAAAAAAAAAAAAAGGCTGAAAGAGACCGAGAGATCACAGCATCTATTTTAAAAAAGGAAGAGATTTCTTCTTGCCTTTCTAGACTGTCCCCAAAAGATTAAGAAATAGGTGGCTTGCTTCAAAGAGAATACACTGAGTTAGAATCTCGTTCTCACATAAGCTCTCTCTCTACTCAAAAGGAATCAGATCTTTTCTGGCTCTAACAGTATTGTAAACCCATTCTTAAATATGTCTGAGCTGTTAACTTAAAAAAAAAAATAGATGTGCCTATTATCTAACATATATAAATTATCCTGTATCCAATACTAAGAACTTCAACTTTCCCACTCCTTACCATCATCACATTAGACTGAACAGATCAAAATCAACAACTAATTGACAGGGCTTTGCCTAGACAAGTTCAACTTCAAGGATAACAATAAATTCCATGTTGATTATTTGATCTTTTTATACAAAACACACACATACACATACACACACACACACACACACACACACACACACACACAAACACACAAAGATTTTCCACCTGGTTTTAGGCAGTTAGGGCAGTAGATAGAACACTGGGCCTGGAGACCCAAGTTCAAATCTAATTTCAACACTCAGTAGCTGTGTGAATTTAGGCAAGTCACTTAATCTGTTTGACTCAGTATAGCATCTATGTCCCAGAACTGTTTTGAGGATCAAATGAGATATTTGTAAAGCACTTAGCATAGTACTTGACACACAGTAGACATTATATAAATGTTACTATTAGTGCAAGGTATGTTTTTTGGACCTAACACATTTTAAGTCCTCAATATATATCATTTACTTAGCTACACTAGACTCAAACCAATTAAAGCCTCAAACAACCAACCAATGACTATGGTAATGATCAAAAGCCAGAGACCTGAAAAGATATATACATAGCCACCTTGTTTATCTGGAGCCTTTAAATTTTGGTCTTGGTCAAATCCTCTCAAATGTACAACTCAATCCAGGGAACAAGTCAAAACAAAATGTACTCAGAAGCCCAAGGTATACTTGGATTTTCTCAAGCTTACTTTAAAAACCTAGGTACTACATAAAGCCAGAGACACGAGATACCACTCCCACAAGGAAATCATGGGGCTCTACATTTCAGAAGAGAAGACGGGCAAATCCATTTCTTCCAAATTTTCCTGGGCATATGGGTATCTGGAATAAGAAATATACTTCTTTTAAGGTGTCCAAAGACACCTTAGTCATGAGGTGAAAGTTTGCCTGGAATCCCCAAAAAGGAACCAGTAACATCAATCAAGACAACAGGAAAGCATTTGTCAAACCACAAGTAAGCCCCAAGGGGAAACCAGCTGTTTTAGAAGTATTGCAGAGCTCTACAGGATGCTGCTGGAAGATGCTGAGGAAAAGAAACACAAGCAGCACACAGTAAGAGTAACAAAGATCCAGCTTGAAAAGAGAGAATAGAAAAACAAATTACAGAAGGATCCATATTTTGGGCAATACTTCCCCCTGGTGGAGCAAACTTGCATCACACCAACCATGTTCAAAGATAAAATTGTTGCTCCTTTCCAAAGATTTTCATTTCTGGAATATAGCAAACTTCATAAATGCTCTATTTCACAGACATAAGCTACAAAAGTTTCCAGGACTGCTACTTACCTGGAATGGCAACAGGGCAGCTAAAACCTAAGAAAAAAGGCAACTATAGAAAGGACAAAAATGAAGCAAAATAATCCCTATCACTCAAAACCCTTTAGGTTACAAGTCCCAGGCAAGAGTAAATTACCTGTGCCATAATCAATTCTGGTAGGGTTTCCCACTGATTCCTTTAGGTAAAGGGCCACCTCAGGTACAGCAGCTGCCATCTGACTAGGGACCACTGTAGCCACTAAGTTTTCTGCTTCCTGGTAAAACAAGAGAGAGAAAATTTGTACCATATTGATCAGCATTCAGAATTCTCAGCAGCTGAAAAACATAAAAGTAAAAAAAATCAAGAGGGTGGAGAGAATAAAAGCATCCACCATCAATCCCACTTAAGTGACTAGGCTCTACATGAATGCCTCATTCCCTTGCTTGGCCATTATAAATGGCTGCCTCTCCTGAGTCCAAAGGAGAGAAGCTATGGAAATAGCAGGAAAGAGTCCTCATTGACTTATATGATTGAAATAGTAGACAAAAGGACTACTTTAGAAGGAACTTTTGTTCTATCTTACGGGAAGAGAATTCTGCTGTAAAGCCTCTATCTACTTTCTTACTCCAGAGAGTAGAAGACCACTTTCTGATTAAAGTACAAACTCCTCTGTCTGGTGTATAAGGTTCTCCACAATCTGGCAGCATTTGATCCTTCTAATCCTTTCATTATTTCATGCCTTATAAAATGCCACTCAAAAAGAGCTACTTTACTTCCAAAATACTCCCAAAACTTCTATACTTTTATTCTGTAATACCTCCCAAAATGTCTTTCTTTTAATTGGTTAAAGTTCAATTCAAATGTCATATTCTTTACAACTTTCCCCTAAGACATCACATTAGTACTTTACTTTGCATTTCTTTAATTCATTTCCATAATGTTGAGCATATCTTAATTCCCTAGACTGCAACTTCCATGAACCTTTCTATCTTCCCTAATATTTAAAATAATAAGCATATGTAAGCATTTAATACATTTTTTAAAAAATAAATAGGAAGAATGTGAGGCAAACTAAAAGGATTTTTTTCCCTTCTCAAAGAATTGGAGATTTGCATTATATCTATATGCCCAAAGATAGTTTAAGGCTTATCCAGTATCTAGAGACATCCCTCCTTCCCTTTGATAACTGCCAAGACACTTTGATCCCTGACAGGTCTCAATTTCAGTTTATACCACCTACTCCTGACTGGGCCAGAAGATATGAAAGGCTTACCTGATCAAGTTTGGCATACCAAGTCCTGAAGGCTTTGTTCCCAAATCTGGAGGGCTGATCCATGGGAGGGGTCTCATCAATCCATCTGTCCAATGTGTTGAGGAGAGCGACAAGCTTATTAATGGGCTGTTATGAGGCAAGACAGAAAGAATGGAATATAATAAGCATTAGATATAGAGGAATTTTAAAGGGGAAAAAAAACTGGTCCTAATGGACTCACATGGGAATACTATTAAACTTTTGAAGAATAATTATACCAATACTACACAAATTATTCTTTCCCCAAAAATGAAAAAGCACCCTGCCAGATTCCTTTTATGGGACAAATACTGTCCAAGTTTTTCAGCCAGGGAATTCAATGAACAAGATCAATAGCTCCAAGCAAGAGCTACTAGGCCTGGTGACTTTTTTTTTTTCCAAGTCGTGGATAAGGAGTCAAGACTCCAGAATTCTAATCACAAACTGATTGAAGAACCCTACTTATGTCACTACCTAAGTGCTTTAAGAGCACAACTTTTTGCATACATGTAAGATTTTTAGTATGGTAAAAGAGTTTGGAATTAATTTGGAGTTAAATTTGGAGTTTGAATTTGTAGTTAAAGAGACTAGATTCAAACTTCAGCTTTGCTAACATGCTACTTGTGTGACCAGTGCGAATTGGGTTCTTGTCCTCAAAGGAAAATGAGAGGATATGGACTCTATTACCTCTAAGAGCGTTTTCTGTTTTAATCATTATTCATTCATATATTAAATACTCTCACACACATACAGCACAATACACAACATTAGGCACTAGATATAGATGAAGAAAGGTAGCCTGATATGGTGGACAAAGTCTAGGACTTGGAGTCAGTAAAACCAGAAGTCAAATCCTTGCTCAGATCCATATTAGATGTATGACTTCAGGCAGACCAGTTTATCTTTCTGTCTCTCTCAGTTTTCCCCTCTATAAAATGAAGGGATTGGACTTGATGGCCTCTAGAGTCCTCTTTTCAGAGGTTTTTATTCTTTTATTCTTTCTAGATCTGATTTTTCTTGTGCAGCAAGATAACTAGATAAATATGTATACATATATTAGGTTTAACACATATTTTAACATATTTAACATATATTAGACTACCAGCCAACTAGGGGATGGAATTGGGGGAATGAGGGGAAATTTTGGAACAGAAAGTTTACGAGGGTCAATGTTGAAAAATTACTCATGCATATGTTATGTAAATAAAAAGCTATAATAAATAAATAATTAATTAATTGATTAATTAATTATTTTTGAGTTCTGAATTCTCTCCTTTCCTCTCTTCCCTCCCCTGAATTGAAAAGACAAGCAATTTGATAAAGATTATACAAGTATAATCAGGCAAAACATATTTCCATATAGTTATATTGTGAAAGAAAATACAGACAAAAAATGAAAAAAATAAAGAAAACTTTAAAAAACTATACTTCAATCTGCTTCAAGTTCTTTCCCTAGAGGAAGACTGCATTTTTCATCATAAGTCTTTCACAACTATCTTGACTCACTGTACTGTAAGAATACCTAAGTCATTCAAGTTGATCATCATAAAATATTGCTATTATTGTTTACAATGCTCTCCTGGCTTTTCCCTTTTGTTTTGTTTCTTCTTTCACAATATGACTAATGTGGAAATATATTTATATGACTGCACATGTATAACCTGCATCAGGTTGTTTGCTGTCTTAAGGAGAGGGGATGGGAGTAAAAATTTGGAACTTTTTTTTTTCCTTTTTTAAAAAATTTATTCAGTTTTGCCTCTTCACCCCAGGGTTTGAAATCTGGCCCAGCACAGAAGCTTCACTATCACAATTCCAACACTGTGCCATGTCTAGTTTGGCCTCAGGAGACATTCATTAGTGTTTGAATAACACTACAGAAAAAACGAAATCTTCAAGCAAACCAGACGGTCAGAAAGTATATATTCCACATTTGCTATAGAAAGAGCTTGCTTTAGAAATTGGAAACTGAGTGAATACCCATCAGTTGGGAAATGGCTGAATAAGTTATGGTATATGAATGTTATGGAATATTATTGTTCTATAAGAAACGATTAGCAGGGAGATTTCAAAAGGCCTGGAGAGACTTACATGAATTGAGGCTAAGTGAAATGAACTGAACCAGATTACTATACATGGCAACAACAAGCTTATACTATACATATTGATCAATTCTGATGGACATAGCTCTTTTCAACAATGAATTGATTCAGGCCACTTCCAATGGTCTTGTGATGAAGAGACATCAACACCCAGAGAGAGGACTATAGGAAATGAGTGTGGATCACAACATAGCATTTTCACTCTTTTTGTTGTCTGTTTGCATTTTTTTCTTTCTCATTTTTCTCCTTTTTGATCTGATTTGTCTTGTGCAGCACAATAACTGCATAAATATGTATGCATATATTGGATTTAACATATATTTTTACCATGTTTAACATATATTGGATCATTTGCCATCTAGGGGAGAGTGGGGGAGAAGGGAAAATTTGGGACACAAGGTTTTGCAAGGTCAATGTTGAAAAATTATTCATGCATATGTTTTGAAAATAAAACGCTTAAATAAAGAAAAAAAATTATTAAGTATTTTATTTTTCCCCACTTAAATATAAAAACAAATTTTAACATTCATTTTTAAAACCTTAAGTTCCACACAGTTTTGTAGGTGTGAATGTCAAAAATTATCCATGTATATATTTTGAAAATAAAAAGCTTTAGTAAAAAAAAAAAAAATTAAGTTCCAGATTCTTTCCTTTCCCCTTTCCCTACCCTACCTCCAATAAGAATGTACAAAATTCAACATAATCATGCAAAACATTTCCATTATAGTCATGTTGTGAAAGCAGACCCAAAAAATAATAATAATAATAAAGAAAAATAAAGTGTTAAAAATTTTTTAAAAATAAAATAAAATTTCTACAAAGTTTGCTTCAATCTGCATTCAGACACCATCAGTTCTTTTTCTGGGCATGAATAGAAACTTTTCATCATAAGTCCTTCTGAGCTGTCTTAAATAATTATATTGCTGAAAACAGTTTTATCACTCACAGCTGCTCATTTTATAATATTTACTTTGTTACATTGGGTTTTTTAAATTTTTTTTATTATAGCTTTCAAAATCTTTTGTTCCAATTTTCTCCTCCTTCTCCCTACCCCCTCCTCCAGATGGCAGGTAGACCAATAAATGTTAAATATATTAAAGTATATGTTAAATATACTAAATGTATACATATCCATACAGTTATTTTGTTGTAACAGAAGAATCGGACTTTGAAATAATGTACAATTAACCTGTGAAGGAAATCAAGACATGCAAGCGGACAAATTGGGAATGCTATTAGTGTTTCATACTCCTTTCCCAGAGTTCTTTCGCTGGGTGTATCTGGTTCTATTCATTATTGAACAAATGGAACCAATTTGGTTCATCTCATTGTTTGAAGAGAGCCACATCCATCAGAATTGATCATCATACGGTATTTTTGTTGCAGTATATAATAACCTCCTGGTCTGCTCTTTTCACTCAGCATCAGTTCATAAAAGTCTCTCCAGGCCTTTCTGAAATCATCCTGCTGGTCATTTCTTACAGGACAATAATATTCCATAATATTCAAATGCTACAATTTATTCAGCCATTTTCCAATTGATGGGTATCCACTCAGTTTCTAGTTTCTGGCCACTACAAAGACACAAAGAGGGCTGCCACAAACATTCTTGCACATGCAGGTCCCTTTCCCTTCTTTAAGATCTCTTTGGGATTTAAGCCCAGTAATAACACTGCTGGATCAAAGGGAATGTGCAGTTGATAACTTTTTGAGTATAGTTCCAAATATTTCTCCAGAAGAGCTGGATGTACTCACAATTCCACCAACAATGTATCAGTATCCCGGTTTTCCCACATCCCTTCCAACATTCTACATTATCTTTTCCTGTCATCCTAGCCAATCTGAGAGGTGTGCAGTGATATCTCAGAGTTGTGTCTTAATTTGCATTTCTCTGATCAACAGTGATTTAGAGCACATTTTCATATGACTAGAAATAGTTTCAATTTCTTCATCTGAAAATTGTCTGTTCATATCCTTTGACCATTTATCAATTGGAGAATGGCTTGATTTCTTATAAATTAGAGTCAATTCTCTATATATTTTGGAAATGAGGTCTTTGTCAGAACCTTTGACTATAAAAATGTTTTCCCAGTTTATTGTTTACCTTCTAATCCTGTCTGCATTAATTTTGTTTGTACAAAAGCTGTTCAATTTGGTATAATCAAAATTTTCTGTTTTGTGATCAATAATGATCTCTAGTTTGTCTTTGGTCACAAATTCCTTCCTCCTTCACAGATCCGGGAGGAAAACTATCCTATGTTCTTCTAATTGATTTATAATCTCATTCTTTATCCCTAGATCATGAACCCATTTTGATTTTATCTTGGTGTACAGTATTAAGTATGGGTCAATGCCTAGTTTCTGTCATACATCATTCCTGGTATAAATCCTACTTGGTCATAGTGTATTATCCTGGGGATGATTTTCTGTACTCCTTTTGCTAATATTTTATTTAAGATTTTAGCATCAATATTCATTAGGGAGATTGGTCTATAACTTTCTTTCTCTGTTTTCAACCTACCTGGTTTAGGTATCACTACCATGTCTGTGTCATAAAAGGAATTTATTAGGAGTCCTTCATTCCCTATTTTTTCAAATAGTTTATATAACAATGGAGTTAATTGTTCTTTAAATGTTTGGTAGAATTCACATGTAAATCCATCTGGTCCTGGGGATCTTTTCTTAGAAAGTTGATTAATAGCTTGTTCTATTTCTTTTCCTAAAATGGAACTATTTAAACAATTTACTTCCTCTGTTAATCTGGGAAGCCTATATTTTTGAAGGTAGTCATCCATTTCACTTAGGTCATCAAATTTATTGGCATAAAGTTGAGCAAAGTAACTCCTAATTATTCCTCTAATTTCTTCTTCACTGGTGGAAAGTTCTCCCTTTTCATTTTTAAGAATAACAACTTGATTTTCCTCTTTCCTTTTTCTAATCAGATTTACCAAAGGTTTATCTATTTTACTGTTTTTTTTAATAAAACCAACTTTTAGTTTTATTTATTAATTCAATAGTTTTTTTTTTACTTTCAATTTTATCAATTTCTCCTTTTAATTTTAGAATTTCAAGTTTAGTATTTGATTGGGGGTTTTAATTTGGTCCTTTTCTAGCTTTTTAAGTTGCAAGCTTCCACATTAAAGGATTGAAGGGCCTGGAATATGATATTCCGAAAGGCAAAAGAACTTGGAATGCAGCCAAGAATAAACTACTCAGCTAAGCTAAGCATTTTCTTGCAGGGAAGAAGATGGACATTTAATGAAACAGGTGAATTCACTGATCTTCTCTTTCTCTATTTTATTCAAGTAATCCTCTAGAGCAGAGGTTCTCAAACTACAGCCTGCGGGCCAGATGCAGCCAGCTGAGGATGTTTATGTGACCCGCCAGTTTATGGCAAATGGGCTGAGGGGCAGAGACAGAGTGAGTTTTTGTTTTCACTATAGTCCGGCCCTCCAATAGTCTGAGGGACAGTGAACTGGCCCCCTATTTAAAAAGTTTGAGGACTACTGCTCTAGAGATATAAAATTTCCTCTTATTACCGCTTTGGCTGCATCCCACAAATTTTGGTATGTTGTCTCATTGTCATTCTCTTGGGTGAAATTATTGTGTCTATGATTTGATGTTTCACCCATTCATTCTTTAGGATAAGATTATTTAATTTCCAATTATGTTTTGGTCTATTTACCCCTAGCTTTTTGTTAAATGTAGTTTTTATTGCATCATGATCTGAAAAGAATGCATTTATTATTTCTTTCTGCACTTAATTTTGAGGTCTTTATGTCCAAATATATGGTCAATTTTTGTATAGGTTCCGTGAACTGCTAAGAATAAAGTATACTCCTTTCTGTCTCCATTCAGTTTTCTCCAAAGATCTATCATACCTAACTTTCCTAATATTCTATTTACCTCTTTAACTTCTTGTTTTGTAGTTTGATTTATATAGTTCTTAAAGTGCAAGATTGAGATCTCCCACTATTATAATTTTGCTATTTCTTCTTGCAACTCTCTTAACTTCTCCTTTAGGAAGTTAGATTCTATACCACTTGGTGCATATATGTTTAGTATTGATATTGCTTCATTGTCTATGCTACCCTTTAGCAAGATATAGTTTCTTTCCTAATCTCTTTTAATTAGATCAATTTTTGCTTTTGCTTGATCTAAGGATGGCTACCTCTGTTTTTTTGACTTCACCTGAAGCATAATAGATTCTCCTCCAGCCTTTTACCTTTACTCTGTTTGTATCTCCCTGCTTTAAATGTGTTTCCTGTAAACAACATATTGTAGGGTTCTGACTTTTGATCCAGTCTGCTATACGCCTCCACTTTATGAGTTCATCCCATTCACATTTATGGTTAAAATTACTAATTCTGTATTTTTTGCCATTTTATTATCCCAAGATTATGCTTTTCTTTTTCTTGCCCCCCTTAACTCCCTCCCCAGTATTAAACTTATGGGTACTACTTGCCTCATGCAGCCTTCCCTCTTTAGAATCCCTTTCACCCCCTTTGAATCCCTTCCTCTTTCTTATACCTTTCCTTTATTACTCTTTTCCTTTTCCCTTTTCCTCTCCCACTTTTTAATGAAGTGAGAGAAATCTCTCTGTAAATCAAGTATGTTATTTTCTCTTTGAAATAAATCTGATGAGAGTAAGATTCACACAATGTTCCTCCCCCTCCCTAAATTCTCTCAGATATGATAAGTTTACTTTGCCTCTTCATGGGATGTAATTTACCTTTTGTTATCTCCCCTTTTCCATTTTTCTTATACTATCCCCTTTCCATTTCTATTTCCCTTTTTTTATATCAGTAAAGTCAAATTACACATGCATTCTTTATGTATGTCCATAACAGAAATATAGTTCTCAAGAGTTCTTTTACCTTTTTCTGCTTCTCTTGAGTCCTATAGTGGGTCAGATTTTTTGTTTAGCTCTGGTTTTTTCATTAGAAACAAATGGAATTCATCTGTTTCATTAAATGTCCATCTTCTTCCCTAGAAGAAAATGCTCAACTTAGCTGGGTAGTTTATTCTTGGCTGCATTCCAAATTCTTTTGCCTTTTGGAATATCATATTCCAGGCCCTTCGATCCTTTAATGTAGAAGCAGCTACATCCTAATTGATCCTTATTGTGGTTCCTCGGTGTTTAAATTTTTTTTTCTGGCTACTTGTAATATTTTTTCTTTAGTCTGATAGTTCTGAAATTTAGCCAGAATATTCCTTGGAGTTTTTATTTTAGCGTCTCTTTCAGAGGGTGTTCGATGAATTCTTTCAATGCCTATTTTATTTTCTGATTCTATTACCTCTGGGCAATTCTCTTTGATGATTTCCTGTAAAATAGTATTTAGGCTCTTTTTTTCATCATAATTTTCAGGAAGTCCAATAATCCTCAGATTATCTCTCCTAGATCTATTTTCCAGGTCTGTTGTTTTTCCAAGTAGATATTTGACATTTTTTTCTATTTTTTTCATTTTTTTGGTTTTGCTTGACTGATTCTTGATGTCTCAATGAATCATTCATTTCTATTTGTTCAGTTCTGATTTTTAATGAGTTATTTTCTTCATTAGCTTTTTTTTTTTTTTTTTTTTTTTTTTTTTTTTTTTTTTTTTTACTTTTTGTATATGTCCAATTGAGTTTTTAAGTGAGTTACTTTGCTCTATGGAATTTTTTTCCATTTCACTAATTTTTTTAATGAATTATTTTCTTTTTCCAATTCACAAATCCTACTTTCCTGGGAGTTCTTTACTTTTTACAATTCACAAATTCTGTTTCCCTGCCCTCCCTGGGAGTTCTTTACCTTTTCCAGGTCACATTTCAGCAAGTTGTTTTCTTTTTCCACTTTATCAAATTTTTCTTTAAGTGAATTATGTGCCTTTTCTGTACTCTCTTGCAGAGCTTCTCTTTCTTTTCCCCATTTTTCTTCTAGCAATCTTTTAATATCTTTTATAATTTCTTCTAGGAGAGCCTTGTGTGATGGGGACCAAGTTACATCCCCCTTTGGGTTTTTGTCTGGAGACTGTCTGCTGTTAGTTTCCTCAAGGGTTGAAAAACTGCTCTCTTTCTGTATAGAAGCTATCAATGGTTAGCATATGCTTGGCTTTTTTACTTATTTTTTTAAAAACCCTTAGGGTCTGTCTTTAAGGCAAGGAGGTTACCAGCTTCCTCTGCACAACAGGGATAGACAGATATATGGACAGTAGCTGTCCTGCAAACGGGCTGCTAAGTGCGGTGGAGCTACAGAAATGCCTTGGGAAGAGCCCCTGACTGGAAATGTCACTGCCTTAGGAAGAGCAGCCGCACTTTCAAAAAGTACTACTAGAGCCCCAATGAGCCCCACTGTACCAATAGCTGGCTGCCCTAGGACTAACAGCTGAGTAGTGAAAGTGTCACTGCCACAGGCAGAATCCACTGTGCAGATCAGTGACTGTCCTGGGAAAAACCCCAGACTGGAAGTGTTTCTGCCCTGGGAAGCGCTGTGGAAGTTCTATATAGATGCCCCTGGCAGAGTCCTCCTGTTGTGCAGATTTGTGGCTGCTCTGGCAAAGCCTCCCTGGTGATTAGAAGTGTGACTGCCCCAGGCAAAAGTCTGCTGCAGAATGGGGCTGCACAGCTCTGTGTGTGTGTGTGTGTGTGTGTGTGTGTGTGTGTGTGTGTGTGTGTGTGGTCTGTGCTAAGTCACTTCCAGTGTTAGATGGGTGTAGCCAGATCTTGTTAGATTCTGGCATTTTTTGGAATACCTTCTACCTTTGGCTTTAACTTCTCTGCTGATCTACTGCTTTGCAACTAAAGCAGAGCAACCAACCTGTGATGGACTCCTCCCTGCAAATATTCCACCTGTGAGACCACCGCTGCCCCATCTGCTCAGTGTACTAGCCTTTGGTTCTGCCTCCCTGCCTGTGCTGGCCTGCTCTCCTCCCCGCCCTCCCCACCCCCCAATCAGAACACCTTTTCTGGTGATCTTCCAGATTATCTTTCTGGTAATTTGTTGTACTCCCAATATTCCTGGATTTCACCAGTCAAGCATTATTTTTGAGGCTGAATTTGGTAATTAGTAGTGAGGGTAGAAGGGAAGCTTAGAATGACCCGTGTATCTTCTCCGCCATCTTGGCTCCACTCCCTACTTTGTTACTTTGTACAAAGTACATTTCACTTTCATCAGCTCAGATTTTTCTGAAATCATCTGCTCACTATTTCTTATAGCATAATAGTCCTCCATCATAAACCACATATCACAATTTATTCAGCCATTTCCCAACTGATGGGTTGACCTTCAGTTTCCAATTCTTGGCCCCAAAAAGGAACTGTTATAAATATTATTGTACATATAAGTCCTTTTCGTTTTTGTTATTTATCTCTCTGAGGATACAAACCTAATAGTGGTATTGCAAGGTCAAAGGGTATACATGACTTTATAGTCCTATGGACGTAATAACAAATTTTTCTACATGATGGGAGTGTGAAATGGTAATTTCCCTTTAATCTGTAAAATTATCACTCTGAAATTCTGTCCCCTTTGATTCCTGGCATCCCAGAAAGTCTATGAGAGAGAGCATATCCTCCTGGCTGGCCTTTTCTAAGGCAAATCATCCCATTGATAACCTTTTCAGGAAATTCCAAATTCCAGAAGCCTTCAAAAATGATTTCCCATTCAATTGGAGATCTAGTCCTGAGGACTTTGGCTTTCTTTTCAACCTGAAACTGGAGCTTCAAGATTCCCTATTAAAGGGCAATTTTAAACTCACTTTTTTTTTTTTTTTTTTTTTTTTTTTTTTTAAGTGCAGACAGAAATTTCATTGCCCTGGGCTTGTCTAGAAAATGAGAAACATATTCAAAGACCAAGTGTTCTGCAGGATGTAAGATTTGTTGAGGTTACAAAGTTAAACTCATTTCTTTGCAGAATGTCCAAAGCAGGACTATGCCTTGTCCCCTTGGTATAGCTGCCCGACGGGACCCTGCCCACTGAGAAGACATTCTTTTCTCAGTGCCAGCCTCCATTTCCCTAATAGGACTTTGCCACTATGAAGTCAGTCTCTTAACAAAGCTGACTTCTCATCCAACAATAAACTTCCATTTTTGCCACCTAAAACTCTTTGGGTATGTGAATTCTTTCACAAACTACCTGTACCTCTGACTAAAAGGGGATTTCCACAATTCTCTGACTGCCACTAGAACCCCATCATACAAAATGGTTGAATCCATTCACAAAAACCACAAAAATGAGACATTAATTTTTCCTATACATCCCTTCCAACATTTACCATTTTCCTTTTCTGTCCTATTAGTCAATCTAATAGCTATGTAGTACTTCAGAACTGTTTTAACTTCCATTTCTCAAACCAATACTGAGAGCATTTTTTCATATGCCTATAGAAAGCGTTAATTATTTCATCTGAAAACTTGGAGAATATTTTTTATAAATCTGACTCAGTTTTCTATACGTTTGAGAAATGAGGTCCCTATCAGAGAAACTCAAAGGTTCAATGTTTGGACATAAAGAGTGATACTGTAAGCAAGTTAGAACCACAAAATGGTCTACTTCTCACATTTGTGGAGAAGGAAGGAATTTATAAAGTACATTATGGAAAGTAAAATGGATAATTTTGATTCTATTAAATTAAAAACTTTTTATACAAACAAAACCAACATTGACAATATTAAAAGGAAAGCAATAAACTGGGGAAAAAATTATGCCCAAGGGTTCCAATAAAAGCCTTATTTCTAAAATATTGAAGCCTCATTTCTAAAATATTAAAATATTGAGAACTGACTCAACTTTATAAAAATACAAGCCATGGGGCAGCTAGGTGGCGCAGCCTTGAAGTCAGGAGGACTTGAGTTCAAATCTGGACTCAGATACTTAACACTTCCTAGCTGTGTGACCCTGGGCAAGTCACTTAACCCCAGCAGAAAAAGAAAAAGAAAAAAATACAAGCCATTCTCCAATTGATAAATGGTCAAAGGATATGAACAGACAATTTTCAAGTGAAGAAATTTAAACCCTTTCTAGGTATATGAAAAAATGCTCTAAATCACTATTATCAGAGAAATGCAAATTAAGACAACTCTGAGATACCACTACACACCTTTCAGATTGGCTAAGATGACAGAAAAAGATAACGAATACATTGTTGGTAGAGTTGTGAACTGATTCAACCATTCTGGAGAACAATTTGAAACTATGCCCAAAGAGCTGTCAAACTGTGCATACCCTTTGATCCAGCAGTATCTCTACAGGCCTGTACCCCAAAGAGATCACAAAAAGGAGGAAAGGGACCCACATATGCAAAAATGTTTCTAGCAGCCCTTTTTGTAGTGGCTAGAAACTGGAAACTGAATGGATGCCCATCAGTTGGAGAATGGCTAAAGAACTTATTGTAAGGGGCAGCTAGGTGGCGCAGTGGATAGAGCACTAGCCTTGAATTCAGGAGGACCTGTGTTCAAATCTGGTCTCAGACACTTAACATTTCCTAGCTGTGTGACCCTGGGCAAGTCACTTAGCCCCAGCCTCAAAAAAAAAAAAAAAAAAAAAAAAAAAAAGAACTTATTGTATATGAATGTTATGGAATATTATTGTTCTATAAAAATAAAAAAAAAAAATCAGCACGATGATTTCAGAGAAGCCTGGAGAGACTTACATGAACTGATGCTGAGTGAAGTGAGTAGAACCAGGAGAACATTGTACACAGCAACAGCAAGACTATACAATGATCAATTTTAATGGATGTGGATCTTTTCAACAGCAAAGCAATTCAGGCCAGTTCCAATGATCTTATGAGAACCATCTATCTACATCCAGAGAGAAGACTATGGAAACTGCATGTGGATCATAACATAGTATTCTCACTTTTTTTGCTGTTATTTATTTGCATTTTTGTTTTCTTTCTCATTTTTTCCTTTTTGATCTGATTTTTCTTGTGCAGCATGATAATTATGGAAATAAGTATAGAAAAACTATATGTGTTTAACATACATTGGAGGGAAGGAAGTGAGGAAAGGGAGGAGAAAAACATTTGGAACACAAGGTTTTGCAAGGGTGAATGTTGAAACCTATTTATGAATAGGTTTTATTAGATCAATAGATAAGAAAACCTATTTATGAATAAGTTTTGAAAATAAAAAAGTTTTAAAATAAAAATAAGCAAAAACTGAGAAACTTGCTTCAACTTTTTTTCCATAATGATTCTTGCTAATTGTATTTTCACTTTTTATTGTATTCTTCTCTCTTTCACCTGTCCCTCCTCAAATGAAACTCAAAATTTTATTTTAAAAATATTGAAAACTGTCTTTAGATGTAATTGAAAAAAATAAAATAAAATACTATTTAAACATTAATAACAATGTTCTAGTTCTGCTCACTTCACACTCACTTCTGCTAACAACACTTCATCTCAATCCTTCCAGATTCTTCCGAAACTATATTATTCATCATTTCTTATAGCACAATAATATTCCATCAAAATCATATATAACTTGTTTAACCAATTTCCCAATTTATGGGCATCCCCCTCAATTTCCAATTCTCTGCCACCCACCCCAAAAAACTGCTATAAATATTTTTGTACATAAAGATCCTTTCCCCTTAAAAAAAAAAAACAAAAAAAACCTACAGATTTATTTGAGTTATAGTTCCAAATCGCTCTCCAGAATGGCTAGATCAGTTCACACCACCACCAACAATGCATTAGCGTCCCAATTTTTCCATTCCTTAAAACATTTATCATTTTCCTTATTTGCATATCAGTCAATATATAGGTGTGAGGTGGTAACTCAGAATTGGTTTTTTAAATTTCAATAGTATTTTATTTTTTCAATTATGTAAAGATAAGTTTTCAACATTCATTTTTATAAGATTCTAAATGCCAGGTTTTTTTTCTCCCTTCCTCCCTTACCTCCCCCCCCAAAGACAGCAAGCAATATGATTTAGGTTATATATACAAATATTTTAAACATATTTCCATATTCGTTATCTTGTCAAAGAAAAATCAGAACAAAAGGGAAAAGCCACAAGAAAAAAAAAGCAAACCCAAAAAAGGTGAAAATAGTATGCTTCAATCTGCTTCAGTCTCCATAGCTCTCTCCTCAGAGTTGTTAATCAATAGTGAGCATGCTTTTATGACTATAAATAGCTTTCATTTCTTCTTTTGAAAACTGCTTGTTCAGATCCTTTGATCATTTATCAACTGAGGAGGACTCATTCTTATAAACTTGAGGCCTTTATCAGAAAAATAATTTTTGTAGGATTCTACTTTTTTTTTATTTTATTTTATTTTATATATATATATATATATATATATTTTATAATATTATCCCTTGTATTCATTTTTCCAAATTACCCCCCTCCCTCTATTCCCTCCCCCCGACGACAGGCAATACCATACATTTTACATGTGTTACAATATAATCTAGGTACAATACATGTGTGCGAATATCATTTTCTTGTTGCACAATAAACATTAGAAGGATTCTACTTTTTAACCCACTCTGCTATCCATTTCACTTTTATAGATGAGTTCATCCAATTCTCAGGTTTGATTACTGTGTATTTCTCTCTTTCCTTTTCTTTCTGTTTCTGTCCCCATCTTTCATCCTGTCCCTCTTCAAAAATGTTTTCCCCCAATCTACTCTCCCTTTTATCAGCCCTATTCCCTTCTCTTATCTCCTTTCCTTCCTACTTCCCTTTAGGATAAGACTGATTTCTATACCCAATTGAGTCGGCATGTTATTCCTTCTTTGAGCCAGTTCTGAAAAGATACAAATGACCCCCAACCAAAAATTAAACTCGAAATACAAAAATTAAAAGGAGAAATCAATAAAATTGAAAGTAAAAAAACTATTGAATTAATAAATAAAACCAAGAGTTGGTTTTATGAAAAAGCCAATAAAATAGATAAACCTTTGGTAAATTTGATCAAAAAAAAGAAAGAGGAAAATCAAATTGATAGTCTTACAAATGAAAAGGGGGATCTTTCCACCAATGAAGAGGAAATTAGAGAAATAATAAGGAGTTACTTTGCCCAACTTTATGCCAATAAATTTGATAACTTAAGTGAAATGGATGACTTTCTCCAAAAATATAGGCTCCCTAGATTAACAGAGGAGGAGATAAATTGCTTAAATAGTCCCATTTCAGAAAAAGAAATAGAACAAGCTATTAATCAACTCCCCAGGAAAAAATCCCCAGGGCCAGATGGATTCACATGTGAATTCTACCAAACATTTAAAGAACAATTAGCCCCAATGTTATATAAATTATTTGAAAAAATAGGGGATGAAGGAGTCCTACCAAACTCCTTTTATGACACAGACATGGTACTGATACCTAAACCTGGTAGATCGAAAACTGAGAAAGAAAATTATAGACCAATCTCCTTAATGAATATTGATGCTAAAATCTTAAATAAGATATTAGCAAAAAGACTTCAGAAAATCATCTCCAAGATAATACACTATGATCAAGTAGGATTTATTCCAGGAATGCAGGGCTGGTTTAATATTAGGAAAACTATTAATATAATTGACCATATTAATAATCAAATTAATAAGAACCATATGATCATCTCAATAGATGCAGAAAAAGCATTTGACAAAATCCAACATCCATTCCTACTAAAAACTCTTGAGAGTATAGGAATAAATGGATTATTCCTTAGAATAATCAGGAGTATATATTTAAGACCATCAGTAAGCATAATATGCAATAGAAATAAACTGCAACCTTTCCCAGTAAGATCAGGAGTGAAACAAGGTTGCCCACTATCACCATTACTATTCAATATAGTACTAGAAACGCTAGCCTCGGCAATAAGAGCCGAGAAAGAGATTCAAGGAATTAGAGTAGGAAATGAGGAAATTAAACTATCACTTTTTGCAGATGACATGATGGTATACTTAGAGAACCCCAAAGACTCTGCTAAAAAGCTACTAGAAATAATTCAAAATTTCAGCAAAGTGGCAGGATACAAAATAAATCCACATAAATCCTCGGCATTTTTATATATCACTAACAAAATGCAACAGCAAGAGATACAAAGAGAAATTCCATTCCAAACAAATGTTGAGAGTATAAAATATTTGGGAATCCATCTACCAAAGAAAAGTCAGGAATTATATGAGAAAAATTACAAAACACTTGCCACAAAAATAAAATCAGATTTAAATAATTGGAAAGACATTCAGTGCTCTTGGATAGGCCGAGCGAATATAATAAAGATGACAATACTCCCCAAACTAATCTATTTATTTAGTGCTATACCAATCAGACTCCCAAGAAACTATTTTAATGACCTAGAAAAAATAACAACAAAATTCATATGGAAGAATAAAAGGTCAAGAATTGCAAGGGAACTAATGAAAAAAAAACTCAGAGGAAGGAGGTCTAAGTGTACATGATCTAAAGCTATATTATATAGCAGCAGTCACCAAAACCATTTGGTATTGGCTACGAAATAGACCGGTAGATCAGTGGAACAGATTAGATACAAAGGACAAAAAAGGGTACATCTATAGCAATCTAATCTTTGACAAACCCAAAGATTCCAACATTAGGGATAAAAATTCATTATTCGGAAAAAACTGTTGGGAAAACTGGAAATTAGTATGGCAGAAATTAGATATGGATCCACACTTAACACCATATACCAAGATAAGATCAAAATGGGTCCATGACTTAGGCATAAAGAGGGAGATAATAAATAGATTAGAGGAACAGAGGATAATCTACCTCTCAGACTTGTGGAGGAGGAAGGAATTTATGACCAGAGGAGAACTAGAGATCATTATTGATCACAAAATAGAAGATTTTGATTACATCAAACTAAAAAGTTTCTGTACAAATAATACTAATGCAAACAAGATTAGAAGGGAAGTAACAAATTGGGAAAATATTTTTAAAAACAAAGGTTCTGACAAAGGTCTCATTTCCAAAATATATAGAGAACTGACCATAATTTATAAGAAACCGAACCATTCTCCAGTTGATAAATGGTCAAAGGATATGAACAGACAATTCTCAGAGGAAGAAATTGAAACTATATCCACTCACATGAAAGAGTGTTCCAAATCACTACTGATCAGAGAAATGCAAATTAAGACCACTCTGAGATACCACTACACACCTGTCAGATTGGCTAAGATGACAGGAACAAATAATGACAAATGTTGGAGGGGATGTGGGGAAATTGGGACACTAATACATTGCTGGTGGAGTTGTGAAAGAATCCAGCCATTCTGGAGAGCAATCTGGAATTATGCCCAAAAAGTTATCAAACTGTGCATACCCTTTGACCCAGCAGCGCTACTACTGGGATTATATCCCAAAGAAATACTAAAGAGCGGAAAGAGACATATATGTGCCAAAATGTTTGTGGCAGCTCTTTTTGTTGTAGCTAGAAACTGGAAGATGAATGGATGTCCATCAGTTGGAGAATGGTTGGGTAAATTGTGGTATATGAAGGTTATGGAATATTATTGCTCGGTAAGAAATGACCAGCAGGAGGAATATAGAGAGGCCTGGAGAGACTTAAATCAACTGATGCTGAGTGAAATGAGCAGAACCAGAAGATCACTGTACACTTCAACAACAATACTGTATGGGGATGTATTCTGATGGAAGTGGAAATCTTCAACATAAAGAAGATCCAACTCACTTCCAGTTGATCAATGATGGACAGGGGTAGCTGCACCCAAAGAAGAAACACTGGGAGGGGAATGAAAATTGTTAGCACTAATATCTGTCTGCCCAGGTTGCATGTACCTTCGGATTCTAATGTTTATTGTGCAACAAGAAAATGATATTCGCACACATGTATTGTACCTAGACTATATTGTAACACATGTAAAATGTATGGTATTGCCTGTCGTCGGGGGGAGGGAATAGAGGGAGGGGGGGTAATTTGGAAAAATGAATACAAGGGATAATATTATAAAATATATATATATATATATATAATAATAATAAAAAGAAAAGAAAAGAAAAGATTCAAATGTTCTTTTGAACCTCTTTTATGTGAGATAATTTGCCTTCCTTTTTTCTCCTCTTTCTTCTTCCAATGAAGAATCCCTCTCTTATCATCCCATCAGTCAATTCCTACCTGTGTCTTTGACTGTGTATGCTCTAACTGCCGTAATAATGATAAAGTTCTCAGGGGTTACAAGTATCATCTTCTCATGTAAGAACATAAAAAGTTTAACCTTATTGAATCCCTTATGATTTCTCTTACCTATTTACCTTCTTGTGCTTCCCTTGAATCTTCTATTTAAAAGTCAAATTCATTATATATCCATTTTTCCTCATATTATACCATTTTACTCTGTTGGTGATTCTTGGTTGTAATCCTAGATTCTTTGCCTCTGGAATATTCCAAGCCCTCCAATCTTTTCATGTGAAGACTACAAAAGCTTGTATTATCCAGTCTGGGGCTCCATGATATTTGAATTGTTTTTTTTTAGGCTTCTTACAACATTTTCTTCCTAACTTGGGAATTTGGCTATAATATGCCTAGGAACTTTCACTTTGGGGATCTTTTTCAAGAATTAATCAGTGGATTCTTCCAATTTCTATTTTACCTCCTCTGATTCTAGGCTATCAGGGCAGTTTTACTTGTTAATTTCTTGAAATATGATGTTTACACTCTATTTGTGATCATGGCTTTCAGGCAGTCCAATTATTCTTAAATTATCCCTCACTGATGTATTTTCAGGATCATTTGTTTTTCCAATGAGATAATTCACATTTTCTTCTATTTTTTTTTCATTTCCTTTGACCTGATTTTATTATTTCTTGAGGTCTCGTAAAGTCATTTACTTCCACTTGCACAATTCTAATTTTTAAGGAATTATTTTCTTCAGTAAGCTTTTGTGCTCCTTCTTACATTAGGCCAATTCTGCTTTTCCGAGTTTTTCTCACCAGTGAAATTTTTGTGCCTCTTTTACAATTTGATTTAATCTATTTTTTAAGGTTATTTTCTTCAGTAAGTCTTTGTGCCTCCTTTATCATGTTCTTGGCTTTTTTTTTTCATCATTTTTCACTCATTTCTTTCCCCAATTCTTCCTCTCTCTTATTTGAAATTTAAAATCCTTTTTCAGATGTCCCAACAATACTTTCTGAGACCAAATCACATTTTGCTCTGAGGCTTTGCACACAGTTATTTCTCTTTCCCTTTCCCTGACTTTCCTATATTTACTTGTGAAATTTTTACATGTCTTCTAATCCTGTTCATATTTGAGAAGAATCCCAGACTTTTGAAGGAAATGTTTTGTATTGCTATTGTAGTATGCCACTTAGAAAATGCCTTTTTAAAAGTCAATTGTATTTATTCTCTGGCTATAATAGGAGTAAAATTAAATGTATTGATGAGGACCATGAGCTAAAGTTTCTGCACATAGTGTTTTGACACAGCTGTCTTCTCAGTTTGTCACCATAGTAACTTTTTACATTCCAGTTCTTTTTTACTTTTTGCTCTTTTTTCCACCTTTTTCATGACTTTTAACTTTATGTTAAAGTTGGGCTCTGCTCTTGGGGTTGAGGAGGCATGATGCAAGCTTCCAGTTTTTCATGTTGCTGTTTTCAGGGTTTATAAATTTTTAGTTCTTACAAAATAGTATGATCTAAGAGGAGATGGAGTTACTGCTCTCTGGCCTATGCTCTGGTATGTGAGCACCCACAAGGTTTTTTTTCAACCATGGAACTGTGACCAGGGTCTCTGTTCTTACTAGTGCTCTTCCTCCACTCTAGGATTGGGATCTGGAACTGCATACACAACAAAATCTAGCATCTAAAGCCAATAAAGAGAGCATCCCTTGTAACCTCCTTCTAACTAGTTGTCAGATCGCTCCCCCTTACTTTCTGTGGACTAAGAACTCCAGAAGCTTCCATCCCATTTACTTCAGTTGCCTCTAAGGTCTGCTGCTGATTTTCTAGGGTTTTACTTTCACCCCAGTAAGATAGACCTTTTCTACTAACCTACTGACCAAGAAAATTGTTTCACTCCTTTTGCTGGCTCTGCTGCTCCAGAATTATTTTGAGGCAATATTTTTAAAGCTGCATAGAGGGGAATTTGGGAGAGCTCAGAAGAGATTCTGCCTTTACTCCTCTATCTTGGCTCTGCCTTCCACTTTAGGATTTATAAAACATGTTCCTCATAGTTATGGCAACAGAAAGAAATACAACTATTATTCTTTAGCTTTCACAGATGAGGAAACCAAGATTCAGGGAAGTAACTTACCCAAAATCTTATGACAATTAAGGGGGAAAGCGTGGTGACATCAAATCCCATTTCCCCCAAGGTAATAACTATGTCAAAAGATGTTAGTTTGTCAAGAAGCCACAATCACTAGGCTTAAAGGGGTTTGGATGAGATAAAGGATGAGAACAAAACAATTCAAACACTATGCCACATAGCTCACTGTCAGGGCAGTTGGCCTAAGCCTTCTCAGGCTATGTCAGAGGATCTATACAAATTGGAAAGCCATTCAATACTCAGGAATCAAGGGCATTTTATGGTATAATCAAGCTACTTATTCCTCTCCCAGTAATAAGAAACTTATTTAATCTGCAGAATAGGTGGCAAAACTACAGCAACACTAAATACTTTTTACTAGTATTATCTAACACAGACTAAGGTTGTAGATGCAAAATTGGTTAATAACTAGTAAGCAATTAGAACTCAGCTTTGGCTTTAATGTTCCAGGACATGATGAAAAATGTCCTGGGGAAACCTGGAGTAAATGTATCAGAAAGGGGAAGGCCAAGACCCAACCAATGTAAATTAATTAAAAAATCTCTGGGGCAAAACAGTTTATAGGATTATAATATCTAATATATTATCTATAAATATATAAATATATCTATAAATATCTATTTTCAACAAATAGAAAAAGGACTTTCCTACTCCAACTTCCTTCCCCACCCCCAAACTGGCTAGAAGTTGCTTTCTCCTACCTCAGAAACTTTGTATTCACAGGTCAACTTCTTGCCCTTAACTCCTTCATTTAAGGTGAGGATGAAACCAATGTAATCTGCATATGCCTGCAGAGAAAGAGAGAGAAAGAATCAGCCCTATCACCATGATCCTAACAAGAAAGCTAACAAGGTTTTCTCAGTTCTAACTATTCTGCATACATCACACCAAAATGTTCCAAGGCTCTTAAGCCCTGGTTATAGAGAATAAAACAGCATCTAAAGCCAATCCCCCATCTACTCCTATCCACCTCCATCTGCCAAACTCCCAACTCTAGGTTCTCTGCAAATACAATTCCTTCAATGGACACTGTTGGGCAAACATGAATCACTCAAAGACACACACCCACATGACCCCTTCTCCCAACCCAGGCACTCCAACAACTGTATGTTTTTCATCTTCTTTTTAGTCCACCCCATAAAGGATGAGACAGAGTTACTTTCACCAAGGGCGAGAAGCAGTCTCGACCTGTTGTCATCAAACCAATAACAGGTTCCTCTTCACACATATCAAGCTTCTAGCTATGTTCCTCATATTACCCCAAATCTAAAGGTAAAGCTACCACAGGAATAAGCAACCTCTGAAATGTCTAATATTAAGACGTTCCAAAAAAAATTACTAAAGGTGGTCTGCCTACTGCCCGACCCTTTGGCACATTTTCCCTCACTGCCCAGACAATGAGATGCTTCTTTAGAAGCACTCTGAACTCACAAATAATCATCATCTAGGATGCCAGCTTTCCTGTAACAAGATCCTCTTTGGTCAATAATAAAAGAATATAATCTGGATAAAATCTATAAGCCAGAGTCAGGAAAATTTCTATAAAACTCCCCAAAGACTTCCTTCCTCAAGAAACACCATGCATTCAATTTCTGAGCATATAGCAAACTTAAGAATTAAGTGCTTAGGCAATAACTAAATGTAAAGAAAGCTACCATACTAATCTGTACCCAGGGAATCTTCTAAGTGCTGATGTAATAAGAATTCAAGTCTAAAAAACACAGAGGGAAGTGAAACAAACAAAAGAGAAGGTGCATGGTATCATCAGTCTGGAAGACTTTCTCTGATTCTACACATCTCTGGAACTTCTGCCACAGAAAATGAGGACATATGTTTGTAAATACTATGTCTGGGGGTCCTTCCATTAATTTTGCTCTACACTCAAAAAATAATCTTGACGCCAATTCAAGCCCCTAATATCCTACTCCAAATCTATGTAAGCTATGGGAGAATAAGAATCAGTATGTAACAAAGTCAAACAACTTACTTCTGGTGCCCAAAAAAATGAATTCTTGATTTCATCCCCATATATAGCTTTACTGGGCAAAATACAATTACAAGAAAAATAGATAATCATTATAACATCTCCACAAAAAGCTAGTGTTTGATAATCAACACTCTCTTCTCTTCTAATCCACAAAAACATAACTATTTGCTTCTCAGCCAAAATCTCCAGAGACTTGACAGTTGAAGAAGGTTCATCCTGTTCCAGAAAATGAGGCAATTCAGCTACTTAACATGGGGGAAATGAATTTAGGTGTTGAAGAAGTCTACCAAATGGCTTAATCAAAATTTTAATTTCAGGTCTATATTCAGGACTTTTACTTTTCAAAACTCCAAAAAGAAAGCAAAGGGCTAAATTTATGTTTTGGGTGCCCAGTCCTTCATCATTTAGTTTCTCATACAGTAATATAGCAAATTACTGTAAAATGCAAGTATATTAATGGCTTATGAGAATAAGGACAGATTTTTGGGTCCTAATCCCAAAACATCTTCTACAGAAGCTTATGCAACTAAGAACTTTTCTTGTAGAAGATAAAATAATGGTTTCTCTCCCAATATTTAGGGCAGCAAGGTGGCTCAATGGATAGAGCATCACATCTGAATTCAGGATGTTCACTTTGTGAGTTCAGATTCTACCCCAGATACTTTCAATCTGGATGACTCTGGACAAGTAATTTAACTCTGAGTTTGCCTCAGTTCTTCATCTGGAGAAGCAAATGGGGAATCACTCCAGCATCTCTGCCAAGAAAACCTCAAATGGGGTCACAAGAAATTAATGTTTAGATAGTCCAAACTCCAGGCAAGTAAGGCTGTTACCTGAATTCCCCAATCCTCACTGCACAGAAGCTCCTGGTCACAAAGGAACAAAATCACAGCACCATTCCAGTTCTGACCCTAGCATAGCTTCCCGAAACATGAAATATTTTCCCCCACCAACCCAGCCCACTTGTACCTGAGACCGTTTCCACTTGCCCATGTCAGGAACTGTATTTATCTCCTTCTTTGGAATCATGAAGTTATGAGTAGTAGGAGAGGTCTCCTCCAAAGAGTCTGAATGAAAAAAAAAAAAAAAAGAAAGAAAGAAAAAGAAAATAGCTTCTGAATCAAGTCAGATTCTTTCTCTAGTCTTGATACTTCTTAATCTAAACTCCCCAAATATAAAGCTGGACGCCCATTAACTTAGTCAAAAATAAGCCAATGACGTTTTCCCTTTTGATTTCTTTACAAGAAATTATACAATACAGATTGTTCAATTTATGACTAACACATACAAAATATGATCACTTGCTTTTGGCTCTTCTTTTCCTCTCAGTAAACCATCTCAAACAAACCACCATGGGAAACAAAGTGGCTTCTAAAGAATCTATGGATTCAAAGGTCAAGAATAGTCTGCGTTGGTGGTATAGTGATGAGCATAGCTGCCTTCCAAAATTCAAGAATGGGAAGAAGCTATAAAAAACAGAAATAGCTTAAGAGAGCTAATCTGGACAAGCTTCTAGGTAGGACTGATATGACTGTTTAGTGATCCTTTGCCAAAAAAATACCTTCTTCCACATATCCTGATATTCCCTTCCATTTTGTTTTACTTTCTGAAATTTTATCACTTAAAATAACCCTCTGAGTTAATAAGCTTCTTCTTGAAAAATGGACTCATCTCTGAAAAAAAAAAAATCAATCATATTGGCATTTATTAGTCTAATTCAATTCTTTTTTCCTAATACGTAAATTGAGATATATTATACTGAAGAAAAGTTTTATTTGAAGTGTAGGTAATTTGGTAGTTTAAGAACATTCAAGGTGATAGGACAAACCTGAGTAGGGTAGCAAAGTTGGGGAAGGGGGAGTATGAGGACACTGATTGCCTGAAAACCTGAGAATAGCAAATAAGAAGATGCCACATTTTGATCTATACATTTTTTTCTACAATGGACCCTGCTATCTGAAATATGGACCCCTGCTCCCAAGACCTACAATTAAACTAGTGCAATTAGCAATGAACTATTAATTTCAACAACTTTACTCTCTGAGGTAAATAAATTAATATCTGTTAAGTCTAAGAACCTATTTGTAGAGAGCTGGAACTCTGAAAATATATACTTGAATCAAGGACAGCAGGGTGCTTATAGTTAAGCACCTACTCAATGTGAGATAATAGTTCCCTAAACATATATTTAATGTGACATGGTGATCTAATGGTTGCACATGCTCAGTTGCTGTAGTGATGTAATTGTACTGAAGTATTTAAGGGCTGGGAAGACTGGGAATGGATCTCTCAGCCACAAACACAGAGAACACTCAAGACTCTAGACTCCAAATTCTAGACTCCTTTGACCAGCCTCGTGGTGGCCCTCCTGCCTTCATCACTTTTCCACCTAAAGACCAAGACCCATCAGAGATCCTCCAGAAAGCTAGTCTGGACATTACATCTATCAACATTTACAACATCATTTCTATGGTAAAGTGCTAGCTAAGTTCCAAAATAAAACTCAATATAGTATTTAGAGAAATTCCTAAAGCAACCTGGGATTCTCATTCTTGGGTAGCCCTGGGACAAGCATCATCATAACATACACAGAAGTGACATCTGGATATGTAATAATAAAAAGCAGCCCTTAAAATGAGCCTTAAAATGCAAGTATGTGAAAAATGTCATATTGAATCCAGTTCAGCATACCTGACCCAAGAATCAATCAATAATAGACACTAAAGATACAAATGCAAAAGTAAAATAATCCTGACCTTGAAGAAGCTTATATTCTACTAGAATATTCACAAATGAGTAATCACAAGCTGTGTACAAAGTAAATACAAACTTCTGGGAAGGTTACACTAATTGTGAGAAACAAGAACTTCTTAAAAAGGGCACTTAACCTCAGCTTTGAAGTGAGCTAATATTTACAAAATGTGAAGTGAATAAAAATATTTAGGCATGGGAATCAGCCTGTTCAAAGAGATAAAATTAAGAGATAATGATGTAATATTACATCAAACAGCTGATATACCAATTTAACTACAGCAATGAATACCTGGTAAGGAGTAATGTATAATCATCATCAAAAGGGCTTTAAAGACCAAACAACACCTAACATCTTATACCAAGATAAGGTCAAAAAGGGTTCATGATCTAGACAAAGAATTATATAAAACAAATTGGAAGACTAGAATAGTTTACCTCTTAGATTTGTAAAGGAGAGAGAAATTTGTGACCAAAGAACTAGAGATCATTATTAATCATAAAATAGATAATTATGATTATATTAAAAAGTTTTTGTACAAACAAAACTAATGCAAACAAGATTAGAAGGGAAGCAATAAACTGGGAAAACATTTTATATTCAAGGGTTCTGATAAAGGCCTCACTTCTAAAATAGAAAACTGACTTAAATTTATAAGAATTCATTCTTATATTCTCCAGTTGATAAATAGTCCAAGGATATGAATACACAATTTTCAGATGAAGAAATTGGAACTATTTCTAGCCATATGAAAAGGTGCTCCAAATCACTACTGATCAGAGAAATACTAAATTAAAACAATTCTAAGATAAATCTCAGATTGGCTAGGGTGACAGGAAAGGATAATAAATGTTGGAGGAGATGTGGGAAAACTGGGACACTGATGCATTGTTGGTGTAGTTGTGAACATACCCAACCATTCTGGAGAGCAATTTGGAACTATACTCAAAAAGTTATCAAACTGTGCGTACCCTTTGACCCAGCAGTGTTTCTACTGGGCTTATATCCCAAAGAGATCTTAAAGGAAGGAAAGGGATCCACATGTGCAAAAATATTTGTGGCAGTCCTTTTTATAGTGGCTAGAAACTGGAAACTGAGTGGATGCCCATCAATTGGAGAATGGCTGAATAAGTTATGGTATATGAATGCTATGGAATATTATTGTTCTGTAAGAAATGACTAGCAGGATGATTTCTTTATATATATATATATATATATATACATATAGCTTTTTATTTACAAGATATATGCATGGGTAATTTTTCAGCATTGACAATTGCAAAACCTTTTGTTCCAATTTTTCTCCTCCTTCCTCCCATCCCCTCCCCCAGATGGCAGGTTGACCAATATATGTTAAATATGTTAAAGTATATGTTTAAATACAATACATATATACATGTCCATATAGTTATTTTGTTGCACAAGAAGAATCGGACTTTGAAATAGTGTACAATTAACCTGTGAAGGAAATCAAAAATGCAGGTGGACAAAAATAGTAGGATTGGGAATTCTATGTAGAGGTTCATATTCATCTCCCAGAGTTCTTTTGCTGGATGTAGCTGGTTCATTTCATTACTGCTCTATTGGAACTGATTTGGTTCATCTCATTGCTGAAGAGGGCCACATCCATCAGAATTGATCATCATATAGTATTGTTGAGTATATAATGATCTCCTGGTCCTGCTTATTTCACTCAGCATCAGTTCATGTAAGTCTCTCTAGGCCTTTCTGAAATCAGCCTGCTGGTCATTTCTTACAGAACAATAATATTCCATAACATTCATATACTACAATTTATTCAGCCATTCTCCAATTGATGGGTATCCACTCAGTTTCCAGTTTCTGGCCACTACAAAGAAGGCTGCCACAAACATTCTTGCACATGAGGATTCCTTTCCCTTCTTTAAGATCTCTTTGGGATATAAGCTCAGTAGAAACACTGCCAGATCAAAGAGTATGCAACAGTTTGATAACTTTTTGATCACAGTTCCAAATCGTTCTCCAGAATGGCTGAATGTACTCACAATTCCACCAACAATGCCCCAGTTTTCCCACATCCCCTCCAACATTCCTCATCTTTTTCTGTCATTCTAGCCAATCTGACAGGTGTGTAGTGTATCTCAGAGTTGTCTTAATTTGCATTTCTCTGATTAATAATGACTTGGAGCATCTTTTCACATGGCTAGAAATAATTTTTTTTTCTTTATCTGAAAATTGTTCATATTCTTTGACCATTTATCAATTGAAGAATGGCTTGATTTCTTATAAATTAAGAGTCAATTCTCTATATATTTTGGAAATGAGGCCTTTATCAGAATCTTTTGACTGTAAAAATGTTTTCCCAGTTTATTGCTTCCCTTCTAATCTTGTCTATTAGTTTTGTTTGTACAAAAACTTTTCAATTTGATATAATCAAAATTTTCTATTTTGTGATCAATAATGATCTCTAGTTCTTCTTTGGTCATAAATTCCTTCCTCTTCCACAGGTCTGAGAGGTAAACTATCCTATGTTCTTCTCATTTATTTATAATCTCATTCTTTATGCTTAGGTCATGAGCCCATTTTAACCTTATCTTGGTGTACAGTGATAAGTGTAGGTCAATGCTTAATTTCTGCCACACTAATTTCCAATTTTCCCAGTAGTTTTTGCCAAACAATGAGTTCTTATCCCAAAAGCTGGGATCTTTGGGTTTGTCAAACACTAGATTATTAAAGTTATTGACTATTTTGTCCTTTGAACCTAACCTATTCCACTGAATAACTAGTCTATTTCTTAGCCAATACTAAATGGTTTTGGTAAGTGCTGCTTTCCCCCCCCCCCCTGAGGCTGGGGTTAAGTGACTTGCCCAGGGTCACACAGCTAGGAAGTGTTAAGTGGCTGAGACCAGATTTGAACTCAGGTCCTCCTGAATTCAGAGTTGGTGCTCTATCCACTGCACCACCTAGCTGCCCCTGTGCTGCTTTATAATATAGTTTTAGATCTGGTACAGCTAGGTCACCTTCATTGGATTTATTTTTCATTAGTTCCCTTGAAATTCTTGACCTTTTGTTTTTCAATATGAACTTTGTTATTATTTTTTCTAGGTTATTAAAATAGTTTTTTGGGAGTCTGGTATAGAGCTAAATAAATAATTAGTTTAGGTAGTATTGTCATCTTTATTATATTTGCTCACCCTATCCAAGAGCATTTAATATTTTTCCAATTGGTTAGATCTGACTTTATTTGTGTGAAAAGTGTTTTGTAGTTTCAGCAGGATGATTTCAAAGAGGCCTGGAGAGAATTACATGAACTGATGCTAAGTGAAATGAGCAAAACCAGGAGATCATTATACACAGCAACAAGAAGACTATACAATGATCAATTCTGATGGACTTGGCTCTCCTCAACAATGAGATGATTCAAACCAGTTTCAATTGTTCAATGATGAAAAGAACCATCTACACCCAAAGAGAGAATTGTGAGAACAGTGTGGAACACAACATAGCATATTCAATCTTTCTGTTGTCATTTGCTTTCATTTTGTTTTCTTTCTCAGTTTTTTTTTTCCTTCTTGATCTGATTTTTTTTTTCGTGCAGCAAGATAACTGTATAAATATGTATACATATATTGGATTTAACATATATTTTAACATATTTAACATGTATTAGATTACCTGCCAGTTAGAGAAGGGGGTGGAGGAAAGGAGGGAAAATTTGGAACACAAGGTTTTACAAGGATTAATGTTGAAAAATTATCCATGCATATGTTTTGTAAATAAGAAGCTTTAATTAAGGGAAAAAAAAAAGATCAAATGGATAAGTGTATATGCTATTCTAAAGGCAGTAAGAAACTACTGAACTTCACCAGCAGGGAAGTAACAGTCAGATGGTCACTTTAGGAATATTGTTTTGAAAGAATTAGAAAAGAAAAAAAAAATGAATACAGAGAAACTAACTAGGAAGTTATTGCAACACGGCAGGCAAATGGAAAGGGCCTAGACTAGGGTATTTGTGGTATAAATAAACAGAAAAAAGATGTCACAGATGTTGAACAGGTATAATGGTTAATTAACATTTGGCAACTGGAAGGAGGGAAGAAAGGAAGGTGAGTGAAAAAAAGTTAATGTATTAATAGCAGTAGTTAATTGCATCAGGAGCTAATATTTAAACAGTATTTTAGTACTTTATAAGTGTTTTACATATATAACCCCATATTCATAACTCTCTAAGGCAGATGTTATTACCCCCATTTTATAAATAAAGAAGCTGAGGTACAGAGATGTCCCTAGGTATTCTGGGCAGAATTTGAACTTGGGTCTTACCTACTCCAAGTAAATGATACTATCCATTGCATCACTTAGCTACCTCAAGTAGTTACCAAAAATGAGGATGAGAAGTTTTTCATACAAACTTATTGTATAATCAGCCATCTGAAATTGGGTTGTTTTAATAGTATGGGAAGCTTCTCTCAAATACTTTAAAACTACAAGAGTTTATCACGCCATGGAAAAGGCCCAAGTCATCAGGGCAGGACAGGTTGAATTACAGCAAAAAGAGCATAGTAGCTTTTGCAAATGTCATAGTATCATTTCTCACATTTATTTGTTCAACATCAGGTGACCCCTTTCACAGATCTAACCAAATTCCACTCCAGGTGACTGCCCTACTTTAAAGCTATTTATTGCTTCTCTGCCCCCAAAATGCCCATCCCTGGAAAATCTTCCATTTCTGGATGACGAGCCTGTCCATTACAATCTCAGGCTAATTGTTAAAAAGCAGGAGAGGTTTCCACAGCATGTCAGGGTTAGGAAGAACTTGGGTCTCAGCAAGTTCAGAAGACATCACTAATTTTGGGCTTGGAAAACTATATGTCAGGATCATATTTCTATTAAATAAAGGATAAGACTTAGGAGATACTTTAAAAATTTCTTTGAGCTTTAAAATTTTGTAATTCTTCTCTCCTCATAACTTTTCATCATTAATATAACTAGTTTCCTCCAATCAGTTTTTTGAACAAAATTCATTATTTCCTCCCTTCTATCCAGCCTTCTTCCTCCAGCTAACCAAATCTTCAACCCCTATAAACCCACTCTAAAATGTCTTTCTCTAGGGTATCCTAACTTTTTCCACTCAAGACCATCTTTTATCCAAGAAATTTTTACATGATCTTAGATATATAAAATAGATATCCAAATCAAACATTTACTTTTA